>NW_026967964.1:0-148565 GCF_028390025.1 Pseudophryne corroboree
GCAAAGGTACAATACAGCTTTTCCTTGCCGATATCTCTCTTTTGCTAAGAGATAGGCATTGGAAAATTCAGGGCTATAACGTGTAGATGAAGCACTAAAAGGAGGCTTTAAAATTTTCATTCTAGTGTCCTTCGTTTGGGAGAAAAATGCAAAGGTACAATACAGCATTTCCTTGCCGATATCTCTCTTTTGCAAAGAGATAGGCATTGGAAAATTCAGGGCTATTACGTGTAGATGAAGCACTAAAAGGAGGCTTTAAAATTTTCATTCTAGTGTCTTTCGTTTGGGAGAAAAATGTAAAAGTACAATGCAGCTTTTCCTTGCCGATATCTCTCTTTTGCAAAGAGATAGGCATTGGAAAATTCAGGGCTATAACGTGTAGATGAAGCACTAACAGGAGGCTTTAAAATTTTCATTCTAGTGTCTTTCGTTTGGGAGAAAAATGTAAAAGTACAATGCAGCTTTTCCTTGCCGATATCTCTCTTTTGCAAAGAGATAGGCATTGGAAAATTCAGGGCTATAACGTGTATATGAAGCACTAACAGGAGGCTTTAAAATTTTCATTCTAGTGTCTTTCGTTTGGGAGAAAAATGCAAAGGTACAATACAGCTTTTCCTTGCCGATATCTCTCTTTTGCTAAGAGATAGGCATTGGAAAATTCAGGGCTATAACGTGTAGATGAAGCACTAAAAGGAGGCTTTAAAATTTTCATTCTAGTGTCCTTCGTTTGGGAGAAAAATGCAAAGGTACAATACAGCTTTTCCTTGCCGATATCTCTCTTTTGCAAAGAGATAGGCATTGGAAAATTCAGGGCTATAACGTGTAGATGAAGCACTAATAGGAGGCTTTAAAATTTTCATTCTAGTGTCCTTCGTTTGGGAGAAAAATGCAAAGGTACAATACAGCTTTTCCTTGCCGATATCTCTCTTTTGCAAAGAGATAGGCATTGGAAAATTCAGGGCTATAACGTGTAGATGAAGCACTAACAGGAGGCTTTAAAATTTTCATTCTAGTGTCTTTCGTTTGGGAGAAAAATGCAAAGGTACAATACAGCTTTTCCTTGCCGATATCTCTCTTTTGCAAAGAGCTAGGCATTGGAAAATTCAGGGCTATAACGTGTAGATGAAGCACTAACAGTAGACTTTAAAATTTTCATTCTAGTGTCTTTCGTTTGGGAGAAAAATGCAAAGGTACAATACAGCTTTTCCTTGCCAATATCTCTCTTTTGCAAAGAGCTAGGCATTGGAAAATTCAGGGCTATAACGTGTAGATGAAGCACTAACAGGAGGCTTTAAAATTTTCATTCTAGTGTCTTTCGTTTGGGAGAAAAATGCAAAGGTACAATACAGTTTTTCCTTGCCGATATCTCTCTTTTGCAAAGAGATAGGCATTGGAAAATTCAGGGCTATAACGTGTAGATGAAGCACTAACAGGAGGCTTTAAAATTTTCATTCTAGTGTCTTTCGTTTGGGAGAAAAATGCAAAGGTACAATACAGCTTTTCCTTGCCGATATCTCTCTTTTGCAAAGAGATAGGCATTTGAAAATTCAGGGCTATAACGTGTAGATGAAGCACTAACAGAAGGCTTTAAAATTTTCATTCTAGTGTCCTTCGTTTGGGAGAAAAATGCAAAGGTACAATACAGCTTTTCCTTGCCGATATCTCTCTTTTGCAAAGAGATAGGCATTGGAAAATTCAGGGCTATAACGTGTAGATGAAGCACTAATAGGAGGCTTTAAAATTTTCATTCTAGTGTCCTTCGTTTGGGAGAAACATGCAAAGGTACAATACAGCTTTTCCTTGCCGATATCTCTCTTTTGCAAAGAGATAGGCATTGGAAAATTCAGGGCTATAACGTGTAGATGAAGCACTAACAGGAGGCTTTAACATTTTCATTCTAGTGTCTTTCGTTTGGGAGAAAAATGCAAAGGTACAATACAGCTTTTCCTTGCCGATATCTCTCTTTTGCAAAGAGCTAGGCATTGGAAAATTCAGGGCTATAACGTGTAGATGAAGCACTAATAGGAGGCTTTAAAATTTTCATTCTAGTGTCTTTCGTTTGGGAGAAAAATGCAAAAGTACAATGCTGCTTTTCCTTGCCGATATCTCTCTTTTGCAAAGAGCTAGGCATTGGAAAATTCAGGGCTATTACGTGTAGATGAAGCACTAACAGGAGGCTTTAAAATTTTCATTCTAGTGTCTTTCGTTTGGGAGAAAAATGCAAAGGTACAATACAGCATTTCCTTGCCGATATCTCTCTTTTGCAAAGAGATAGGCATTGGAAAATTCAGGGCTATTACGTGTAGATGAAGCACTAAAAGGAGGCTTTAAAATTTTCATTCTAGTGTCTTTCGTTTGGGAGAAAAATGTAAAAGTACAATGCAGCTTTTCCTTGCCGATATCTCTCTTTTGCAAAGAGATAGGCATTGGAAAATTCAGGGCTATAACGTGTAGATGAAGCACTAACAGGAGGCTTTAAAATTTTCATTCTAGTGTCTTTCGTTTGGGAGAAAAATGTAAAAGTACAATGCAGCTTTTCCTTGCCGATATCTCTCTTTTGCAAAGAGATAGGCATGAGAAAATTCAGGGCTATAACGTGTATATGAAGCACTAACAGGAGGCTTTAAAATTTTCATTCTAGTGTCTTTCGTTTGGGAGAAAAATGCAAAGGTACAATACAGCTTTTCCTTGCCGATATCTCTCTTTTGCTAAGAGATAGGCATTGGAAAATTCAGGGCTATAACGTGTAGATGAAGCACTAACAGGAGGCTTTAAAATTTTCATTCTAGTGTCCTTCGTTTGGGAGAAAAATGCAAAGGTACAATACAGCTTTTCCTTGCCGATATCTCTCTTTTGCAAAGAGATAGGCATTGGAAAATTCAGGGCTATAACGTGTAGATGAAGCACTAAAAGGAGGCTTTAAAATTTTCATTCTAGTGTCTTTCGTTTGGGAGAAAAATGTAAAAGTACAATGCAGCTTTTCCTTGCCGATATCTCTCTTTTGCAAAGAGATAGGCATTGGAAAATTCAGGGCTATAACGTGTAGATGAAGCACTAACAGGAGGCTTTAAAATTTTCATTCTAGTGTCTTTCGTTTGGGAGAAAAATGTAAAAGTACAATGCAGCTTTTCCTTGCCGATATCTCTCTTTTGCAAAGAGATAGGCATTGGAAAATTCAGGGCTATAACGTGTATATGAAGCACTAACAGGAGGCTTTAAAATTTTCATTCTAGTGTCTTTCGTTTGGGAGAAAAATGCAAAGGTACAATACAGCTTTTCCTTGCCGATATCTCTCTTTTGCTAAGAGATAGGCATTGGAAAATTCAGGGCTATAACGTGTAGATGAAGCACTAAAAGGAGGCTTTAAAATTTTCATTCTAGTGTCCTTCGTTTGGGAGAAAAATGCAAAGGTACAATACAGCTTTTCCTTGCCGATATCTCTCTTTTGCAAAGAGATAGGCATTGGAAAATTCAGGGCTATAACGTGTAGATGAAGCACTAATAGGAGGCTTTAAAATTTTCATTCTAGTGTCCTTCGTTTGGGAGAAAAATGCAAAGGTACAATACAGCTTTTCCTTGCCGATATCTCTCTTTTGCAAAGAGATAGGCATTGGAAAATTCAGGGCTATAACGTGTAGATGAAGCACTAACAGGAGGCTTTAAAATTTTCATTCTAGTGTCTTTCGTTTGGGAGAAAAATGCAAAGGTACAATACAGCTTTTCCTTGCCGATATCTCTCTTTTGCAAAGAGCTAGGCATTGGAAAATTCAGGGCTATAACGTGTAGATGAAGCACTAACAGTAGACTTTAAAATTTTCATTCTAGTGTCTTTCGTTTGGGAGAAAAATGCAAAGGTACAATACAGCTTTTCCTTGCCAATATCTCTCTTTTGCAAAGAGCTAGGCATTGGAAAATTCAGGGCTATAACGTGTAGATGAAGCACTAACAGGAGGCTTTAAAATTTTCATTCTAGTGTCTTTCGTTTGGGAGAAAAATGCAAAGGTACAATACAGTTTTTCCTTGCCGATATCTCTCTTTTGCAAAGAGATAGGCATTGGAAAATTCAGGGCTATAACGTGTAGATGAAGCACTAACAGGAGGCTTTAAAATTTTCATTCTAGTGTCTTTCGTTTGGGAGAAAAATGCAAAGGTACAATACAGCTTTTCCTTGCCGATATCTCTCTTTTGCAAAGAGATAGGCATTTGAAAATTCAGGGCTATAACGTGTAGATGAAGCACTAACAGAAGGCTTTAAAATTTTCATTCTAGTGTCCTTCGTTTGGGAGAAAAATGCAAAGGTACAATACAGCTTTTCCTTGCCGATATCTCTCTTTTGCAAAGAGATAGGCATTGGAAAATTCAGGGCTATAACGTGTAGATGAAGCACTAATAGGAGGCTTTAAAATTTTCATTCTAGTGTCCTTCGTTTGGGAGAAACATGCAAAGGTACAATACAGCTTTTCCTTGCCGATATCTCTCTTTTGCAAAGAGATAGGCATTGGAAAATTCAGGGCTATAACGTGTAGATGAAGCACTAACAGGAGGCTTTAACATTTTCATTCTAGTGTCTTTCGTTTGGGAGAAAAATGCAAAGGTACAATACAGCTTTTCCTTGCCGATATCTCTCTTTTGCAAAGAGCTAGGCATTGGAAAATTCAGGGCTATAACGTGTAGATGAAGCACTAATAGGAGGCTTTAAAATTTTCATTCTAGTGTCTTTCGTTTGGGAGAAAAATGCAAAAGTACAATGCTGCTTTTCCTTGGCGATATCTCTCTTTTGCAAAGAGCTAGGCATTGGAAAATTCAGGGCTATTACGTGTAGATGAAGCACTAACAGGAGGCTTTAAAATTTTCATTCTAGTGTCTTTCGTTTGGGAGAAAAATGCAAAGGTACAATACAGCATTTCCTTGCCGATATCTCTCTTTTGCAAAGAGATAGGCATTGGAAAATTCAGGGCTATTACGTGTAGATGAAGCACTAAAAGGAGGCTTTAAAATTTTCATTCTAGTGTCTTTCGTTTGGGAGAAAAATGTAAAAGTACAATGCAGCTTTTCCTTGCCGATATCTCTCTTTTGCAAAGAGATAGGCATTGGAAAATTCAGGGCTATAACGTGTAGATGAAGCACTAACAGGAGGCTTTAAAATTTTCATTCTAGTGTCTTTCGTTTGGGAGAAAAATGTAAAAGTACAATGCAGCTTTTCCTTGCCGATATCTCTCTTTTGCAAAGAGATAGGCATGAGAAAATTCAGGGCTATAACGTGTATATGAAGCACTAACAGGAGGCTTTAAAATTTTCATTCTAGTGTCTTTCGTTTGGGAGAAAAATGCAAAGGTACAATACAGCTTTTCCTTGCCGATATCTCTCTTTTGCTAAGAGATAGGCATTGGAAAATTCAGGGCTATAACGTGTAGATGAAGCACTAACAGGAGGCTTTAAAATTTTCATTCTAGTGTCCTTCGTTTGGGAGAAAAATGCAAAGGTACAATACAGCTTTTCCTTGCCGATATCTCTCTTTTGCAAAGAGATAGGCATTGGAAAATTCAGGGCTATAACGTGTAGATGAAGCACTAATAGGAGGCTTTAAAATTTTCATTCTAGTGTCCTTCGTTTGGGAGAAAAATGCAAAGGTACAATACAGCTTTTCCTTGCCGATATCTCTCTTTTGCAAAGAGATAGGCATTGGAAAATTCAGGGCTATAACGTGTAGATGAAGCACTAACAGGAGGCTTTAAAATTTTCATTCTAGTGTCTTTCGTTTGGGAGAAAAATGCAAAGGTACAATACAGCTTTTCCTTGCCGATATCTCTCTTTTGCAAAGAGCTAGGCATTGGAAAATTCAGGGCTATAACGTGTAGATGAAGCACTAACAGTAGACTTTAAAATTTTCATTCTAGTGTCTTTCGTTTGGGAGAAAAATGCAAAGGTACAATACAGTTTTTCCTTGCCGATATCTCTCTTTTGCAAAGAGATAGGCATTGGAAAATTCAGGGCTATAACGTTTAGATGAAGCACTAACAGGATGCTTTAAAATTTTCATTCTAGTGTCTTTCGTTTGGGAGAAAAATGCAAAGGTACAATACAGCTTTTCCTTGCCGATATCTCTCTTTTGCAAAGAGATAGGCATTTGAAAATTCAGGGCTATAACGTGTAGATGAAGCACTAACAGGAGGCTTTAAAATTTTCATTCTAGTGTCCTTCGTTTGGGAGAAAAATGCAAAGGTACATTACAGCTTTTCCTTGCCGATATCTCTCTTTTGCAAAGAGATAGGCATTGGAAAATTCAGGGCTATAACGTGTAGATGAAGCACTAACAGGAGGCTTTAAAATTTTCATTCTAGTGTCTTTCGTTTGGGAGAAAAATGCAAAGGTACAATACAGCTTTTCCTTGCCAATATCTCTCTTTTGCAAAGAGCTAGGCATTGGAAAATTCAGGGCTATAACGTGTAGATGAAGCACTAACAGGAGGCTTTAAAATTTTCATTCTAGTGTCTTTCGTTTGGGAGAAAAATGCAAAGGTACAATACAGCATTTCCTTGCCGATATCTCTCTTTTGCAAAGAGATAGGCATTGGAAAATTCAGGGCTATTACGTGTAGATGAAGCACTAAAAGGAGGCTTTAAAATTTTCATTCTAGTGTCTTTCGTTTGGGAGAAAAATGCAAAGGTACAATACAGCTTTTCCTTGCCGATATCTCTCTTTTGCAAAGAGATAGGCATTGGAAAATTCAGGGCTATAACGTGTAGATGAAGCACTAACAGGAGGCTTTAAAATTTTCATTCTAGTGTCTTTCGTTTGGGAGAAAAATGTAAAAGTACAATGCAGCTTTTCCTTGCCGATATCTCTCTTTTGCAAAGAGATAGGCATGAGAAAATTCAGGGCTATAACGTGTATATGAAGCACTAACAGGAGGCTTTAAAATTTTCATTCTAGTGTCTTTCGTTTGGGAGAAAAATGCAAAGGTACAATACAGCTTTTCCTTGCCGATATCTCTCTTTTGCTAAGAGATAGGCATTGGAAAATTCAGGGCTATAACGTGTAGATGAAGCACTAACAGGAGGCTTTAAAATTTTCATTCTAGTGTCCTTCGTTTGGGAGAAAAATGCAAAGGTACAATACAGCTTTTCCTTGCCGATATCTCTCTTTTGCAAAGAGATAGGCATTGGAAAATTCAGGGCTATAACGTGTAGATGAAGCACTAATAGGAGGCTTTAAAATTTTCATTCTAGTGTCCTTCGTTTGGGAGAAAAATGCAAAGGTACAATACAGCTTTTCCTTGCCGATATCTCTCTTTTGCAAAGAGATAGGCATTGGAAAATTCAGGGCTATAACGTGTAGATGAAGCACTAACAGGAGGCTTTAAAATTTTCATTCTAGTGTCTTTCGTTTGGGAGAAAAATGCAAAGGTACAATACAGCTTTTCCTTGCCGATATCTCTCTTTTGCAAAGAGCTAGGCATTGGAAAATTCAGGGCTATAACGTGTAGATGAAGCACTAACAGTAGACTTTAAAATTTTCATTCTAGTGTCTTTCGTTTGGGAGAAAAATGCAAAGGTACAATACAGCTTTTCCTTGCCAATATCTCTCTTTTGCAAAGAGCTAGGCATTGGAAAATTCAGGGCTATAACGTGTAGATGAAGCACTAACAGGAGGCTTTAAAATTTTCATTCTAGTGTCTTTCGTTTGGGAGAAAAATGCAAAGGTACAATACAGTTTTTCCTTGCCGATATCTCTCTTTTGCAAAGAGATAGGCATTGGAAAATTCAGGGCTATAACGTTTAGATGAAGCACTAACAGGATGCTTTAAAATTTTCATTCTAGTGTCTTTCGTTTGGGAGAAAAATGCAAAGGTACAATACAGCTTTTCCTTGCCGATATCTCTCTTTTGCAAAGAGATAGGCATTTGAAAATTCAGGGCTATAACGTGTAGATGAAGCACTAACAGGAGGCTTTAAAATTTTCATTCTAGTGTCCTTCGTTTGGGAGAAAAATGCAAAGGTACATTACAGCTTTTCCTTGCCGATATCTCTCTTTTGCAAAGAGATAGGCATTGGAAAATTCAGGGCTATAACGTGTAGATGAAGCACTAACAGGAGGCTTTAAAATTTTCATTCTAGTGTCTTTCGTTTGGGAGAAAAATGCAAAGGTACAATACAGCTTTTCCTTGCCAATATCTCTCTTTTGCAAAGAGCTAGGCATTGGAAAATTCAGGGCTATAACGTGTAGATGAAGCACTAACAGGAGGCTTTAAAATTTTCATTCTAGTGTCTTTCGTTTGGGAGAAAAATGCAAAGGTACAATACAGCATTTCCTTGCCGATATCTCTCTTTTGCAAAGAGATAGGCATTGGAAAATTCAGGGCTATTACGTGTAGATGAAGCACTAAAAGGAGGCTTTAAAATTTTCATTCTAGTGTCTTTCGTTTGGGAGAAAAATGTAAAAGTACAATGCAGCTTTTCCTTGCCGATATCTCTCTTTTGCAAAGAGATAGGCATTGGAAAATTCAGGGCTATAACGTGTATATGAAGCACTAACAGGAGGCTTTAAAATTTTCATTCTAGTGTCTTTCGTTTGGGAGAAAAATGCAAAGGTACAATACAGCTTTTCCTTGCCGATATCTCTCTTTTGCTAAGAGATAGGCATTGGAAAATTCAGGGCTATAACGTGTAGATGAAGCACTAACAGGAGGCTTTAAAATTTTCATTCTAGTGTCCTTCGTTTGGGAGAAAAATGCAAAGGTACAATACAGCTTTTCCTTGCCGATATCTCTCTTTTGCAAAGAGATAGGCATTGGAAAATTCAGGGCTATAACGTGTAGATGAAGCACTAACAGGAGGCTTTAAAATTTTCATTCTAGTGTCTTTCGTTTGGGAGAAAAATGCAAAAGTACAATGCTGCTTTTCCTTGCCGATATCTCTCTTTTGCAAAGAGATAGGCATTGGAAAATGCAGGGCTATAACATGTAGATGAAGCACTAACAGGAGGCTTTAAAATTTTCATTCTAGTGTCTTTCGTTTGGGAGAAAAATGTAAAAGTACAATGCAGCTTTTCCTTGCCGATATCTCTCTTTTGCAAAGAGATAGGCATGAGAAAATTCAGGGCTATAACGTGTATATGAAGCACTAACAGGAGGCTTTAAAATTTTCATTCTAGTGTCTTTCGTTTGGGAGAAAAATGCAAAGGTACAATACAGCTTTTCCTTGCCGATATCTCTCTTTTGCTAAGAGATAGGCATTGGAAAATTCAGGGCTATAACGTGTAGATGAAGCACTAACAGGAGGCTTTAAAATTTTCATTCTAGTGTCCTTCGTTTGGGAGAAAAATGCAAAGGTACAATACAGCTTTTCCTTGCCGATATCTCTCTTTTGCAAAGAGATAGGCATTGGAAAATTCAGGGCTATAACGTGTAGATGAAGCACTAATAGGAGGCTTTAAAATTTTCATTCTAGTGTCCTTCGTTTGGGAGAAAAATGCAAAGGTACAATACAGCTTTTCCTTGCCGATATCTCTCTTTTGCAAAGAGATAGGCATTGGAAAATTCAGGGCTATAACGTGTAGATGAAGCACTAACAGGAGGCTTTAAAATTTTCATTCTAGTGTCTTTCGTTTGGGAGAAAAATGCAAAGGTACAATACAGCTTTTCCTTGCCGATATCTCTCTTTTGCAAAGAGCTAGGCATTGGAAAATTCAGGGCTATAACGTGTAGATGAAGCACTAACAGTAGACTTTAAAATTTTCATTCTAGTGTCTTTCGTTTGGGAGAAAAATGCAAAGGTACAATACAGCTTTTCCTTGCCAATATCTCTCTTTTGCAAAGAGCTAGGCATTGGAAAATTCAGGGCTATAACGTGTAGATGAAGCACTAACAGGAGGCTTTAAAATTTTCATTCTAGTGTCTTTCGTTTGGGAGAAAAATGCAAAGGTACAATACAGTTTTTCCTTGCCGATATCTCTCTTTTGCAAAGAGATAGGCATTGGAAAATTCAGGGCTATAACGTTTAGATGAAGCACTAACAGGAGGCTTTAAAATTTTCATTCTAGTGTCTTTCGTTTGGGAGAAAAATGCAAAGGTACAATACAGCTTTTCCTTGCCGATATCTCTCTTTTGCAAAGAGATAGGCATTTGAAAATTCAGGGCTATAACGTGTAGATGAAGCACTAACAGGAGGCTTTAAAATTTTCATTCTAGTGTCCTTCGTTTGGGAGAAAAATGCAAAGGTACATTACAGCTTTTCCTTGCCGATATCTCTCTTTTGCAAAGAGATAGGCATTGGAAAATTCAGGGCTATAACGTGTAGATGAAGCACTAACAGGAGGCTTTAAAATTTTCATTCTAGTGTCTTTCGTTTGGGAGAAAAATGCAAAGGTACAATACAGCTTTTCCTTGCCAATATCTCTCTTTTGCAAAGAGCTAGGCATTGGAAAATTCAGGGCTATAACGTGTAGATGAAGCACTAACAGGAGGCTTTAAAATTTTCATTCTAGTGTCTTTCGTTTGGGAGAAAAATGCAAAGGTACAATACAGCATTTCCTTGCCGATATCTCTCTTTTGCAAAGAGATAGGCATTGGAAAATTCAGGGCTATTACGTGTAGATGAAGCACTAAAAGGAGGCTTTAAAATTTTCATTCTAGTGTCTTTCGTTTGGGAGAAAAATGTAAAAGTACAATGCAGCTTTTCCTTGCCGATATCTCTCTTTTGCAAAGAGATAGGCATTGGAAAATTCAGGGCTATAACGTGTAGATGAAGCACTAACAGGAGGCTTTAAAATTTTCATTCTAGTGTCTTTCGTTTGGGAGAAAAATGCAAAGGTACAATACAGTTTTTCCTTGCCGATATCTCTCTTTTGCAAAGAGATAGGCATTGGAAAATTCAGGGCTATAACGTGTAGATGAAGCACTAATAGGAGGCTTTAAAATTTTCATTCTAGTGTCCTTCGTTTGGGAGAAAAATGCAAAGGTACAATACAGCTTTTCCTTGCCGATATCTCTCTTTTGCAAAAAGATAGGCATTGGAAAATTCAGGGCTATAACGTGTAGATGAAGCACTAACAGGAGGCTTTAAAATTTTCATTCTAGTGTCTTTCGTTTGGGAGAAAAATGCAAAGGTACAATACAGCTTTTCCTTGCCGATATCTCTCTTTTGCAAAGAGATAGGCATTGGAAAATTCAGGGCTATAACGTGTAGATGAAGCACTAACAGGAGGCTTTAAAATTTTCATTCTAGTGTCTTTCGTTTGGGAGAAAAATGCAAAGGTACAATACAGCATTTCCTTGCCGATATCTCTCTTTTGCAAAGAGATAGGCATTGGAAAATTCAGGGCTATTACGTGTAGATGAAGCACTAAAAGGAGGCTTTAAAATTTTCATTCTAGTGTCTTTCGTTTGGGAGAAAAATGTAAAAGTACAATGCAGCTTTTCCTTGCCGATATCTCTTTTGCAAAGAGATAGGCATTGGAAAATTCAGGGCTATAACGTGTAGATGAAGCACTAACAGGAGGCTTTAAAATTTTCATTCTAGTGTCTTTCGTTTGGGAGAAAAATGCAAAGGTACAATACAGTTTTTCCTTGCCGATATCTCTCTTTTGCAAAGAGATAGGCATTGGAAAATTCAGGGCTATAACGTGTAGATGAAGCACTAATAGGAGGCTTTAAAATTTTCATTCTAGTGTCCTTCGTTTGGGAGAAAAATGCAAAGGTACAATACAGCTTTTCCTTGCCGATATCTCTCTTTTGCAAAAAGATAGGCATTGGAAAATTCAGGGCTATAACGTGTAGATGAAGCACTAACAGGAGGCTTTAAAATTTTCATTCTAGTGTCTTTCGTTTGGGAGAAAAATGCAAAGGTACAATACAGCTTTTCCTTGCCGATATCTCTCTTTTGCAAAGAGATAGGCATTGGAAAATTCAGGGCTATAACGTGTAGATGAAGCACTAACAGGAGGCTTTAAAATTTTCATTCTAGTGTCTTTCGTTTGGGAGAAAAATGCAAAGGTACAATACAGCTTTTCCTTGCCGATATCTCTCTTTTGCAAAGAGATAGGCATGAGAAAATTCAGGGCTATAACGTGTATATGAAGCACTAAAAGGAGGCTTTAAAATTTTCATTCTAGTGTCTTTCGTTTGGGAGAAAAATGCAAAGGTACAATACAGCTTTTCCTTGCCGATATCTCTCTTTTGCTAAGAGAGGCATTGGAAAATTCAGGGCTATAACGTGTAGATGAAGCACTAACAGGAGGCTTTAAAATTTTCATTCTAGTGTCCTTCGTTTGGGAGAAAAATGCAAAGGTACAATACAGCTTTTCCTTGCCGATATCTCTCTTTTGCAAAGAGATAGGCATTGGAAAATTCAGGGCTATAACGTGTAGATGAAGCACTAATAGGAGGCTTTAAAATTTTCATTCTAGTGTCCTTCGTTTGGGAGAAAAATGCAAAGGTACAATACAGCTTTTCCTTGGCGATATCTCTCTTTTGCAAAGAGATAGGCATTGGAAAATTCAGGGCTATAACGTGTAGATGAAGCACTAACAGGAGGCTTTAAAATTTTCATTCTAGTGTCTTTCGTTTGGGAGAAAAATGCAAAGGTACAATACAGCTTTTCCTTGCCGATATCTCTCTTTTGCAAAGAGCTAGGCATTGGAAAATTCAGGGCTATAACGTGTAGATGAAGCACTAACAGTAGACTTTAAAATTTTCATTCTAGTGTCTTTCGTTTGGGAGAAAAATGCAAAGGTACAATACAGCTTTTCCTTGCCAATATCTCTCTTTTGCAAAGAGCTAGGCATTGGAAAATTCAGGGCTATAACGTGTAGATGAAGCACTAACAGGAGGCTTTAAAATTTTCATTCTAGTGTCTTTCGTTTGGGAGAAAAATGCAAAGGTACAATACAGTTTTTCCTTGCCGATATCTCTCTTTTGCAAAGAGATAGGCATTGGAAAATTCAGGGCTATAACGTTTAGATGAAGCACTAACAGGAGGCTTTAAAATTTTCATTCTAGTGTCTTTCGTTTGGGAGAAAAATGCAAAAGTACAATACAGCTTTTCCTTGCCGATATCTCTCTTTTGCAAAGAGATAGGCATTGGAAAATTCAGGGCTATAACGTGTAGATGAAGCACTAACAGGAGGCTTTAAAATTTTCATTCTAGTGTCCTTCGTTTGGGAGAAAAATGCAAAGGTACATTACAGCTTTTCCTTGCCGATATCTCTCTTTTGCAAAGAGATAGGCATTGGAAAATTCAGGGCTATAACGTGTAGATGAAGCACTAACAGGAGGCTTTAAAATTTTCATTCTAGTGTCTTTCGTTTGGGAGAAAAATGCAAAGGTACAATACAGCTTTTCCTTGCCAATATCTCTCTTTTGCAAAGAGCTAGGCATTGGAAAATTCAGGGCTATAACGTGTAGATGAAGCACTAACAGGAGGCTTTAAAATTTTCATTCTAGTGTCTTTCGTTTGGGAGAAAAATGCAAAGGTACAACACAGCATTTCCTTGCCGATATCTCTCTTTTGCAAAGAGATAGGCATTGGAAAATTCAGGGCTATTACGTGTAGATGAAGCACTAAAAGGAGGCTTTAAAATTTTCATTCTAGTGTCTTTCGTTTGGGAGAAAAATGTAAAAGTACAATGCAGCTTTTCCTTGCCGATATCTCTCTTTTGCAAAGAGATAGGCATTGGAAAATTCAGGGCTATAACGTGTAGATGAAGCACTAACAGGAGGCTTTAACATTTTCATTCTAGTGTCTTTCGTTTGGGAGAAAAATGCAAAGGTACAATACAGTTTTTCCTTGCCGATATCTCTCTTTTGCAAAGAGATAGGCATTGGAAAATTCAGGGCTATAACGTGTAGATGAAGCACTAATAGGAGGCTTTAAAATTTTCATTCTAGTGTCCTTCGTTTGGGAGAAAAATGCAAAGGTACAATACAGCTTTTCCTTGCCGATATCTCTCTTTTGCAAAAAGATAGGCATTGGAAAATTCAGGGCTATAACGTGTAGATGAAGCACTAACAGGAGGCTTTAAAATTTTCATTCTAGTGTCTTTCGTTTGGGAGAAAAATGCAAAGGTACAATACAGCTTTTCCTTGCCGATATCTCTCTTTTGCAAAGAGATAGGCATTGGAAAATTCAGGGCTATAACGTGTAGATGAAGCACTAACAGGAGGGTTTAAAATTTTCATTCTAGTGTCTTTCGTTTGGGAGAAAAATGCAAAGGTACAATACAGCTTTTCCTTGCCGATATCTCTCTTTTGCAAAGAGATAGGCATTGGAAAATTCAGGGCTATAACGTGTAGATGAAGCACTAACAGGAGGCTTTAAAATTTTCATTCTAGTGTCTTTCGTTTGGGAGAAAAATGCAAAAGTACAATGCTGCTTTTCCTTGCCGATATCTCTCTTTTGCAAAGAGATAGGCATTGGAAAATGCAGGGCTATAACAAGTAGATGAAGCACTAACAGGAGGCTTTAAAATTTTCATTCTAGTGTCTTTCGTTTGGGAGAAAAATGCAAAAGTACAATGCTGCTTTTCCTTGCCGATATCTCTCTTTTGCAAAGAGATAGGCATTGGAAAATGCAGGGCTATAACGTGCAGATGAAGCACTAACAGGAGGCTTTAAAATTTTCATTCTAGTGTCTTTCGTTTGGGAGAAAAATGCAAAGGTACAATACAGCTTTTCCTTGCCAATATCTCTCTTTTGCAAAGAGCTAGGCATTGGAAAATGCAGGGCTATAACGTGTAGATGAAGCACTAACAGGAGGCTTTACAATTTTCATTCTAGTGTCTTTCGTTTGGGAGAAAAATGCAAAGGTACAATGCTGCTTTTCCTTGCCGATATCTCTCTTTTGCAAAGAGATAGGCATTGGAAAATGCAGGGCTATAACGTGTAGATGAAGCACTAACAGGAGGCTTTTAAATTTTCATTCTAGTGTCCTTCGTTTGGGAGAAAAATGCAAAGGTACAATACAGTTTTTCCTTGCCGATATCTCTCTTTTGAAAAGAGATAGGCATTGGAAAATTCAGGGCTATAACGTGTAGATGAAGCACTAACAGGAGGCTTTAAAATTTTCATTCTAGTGTCTTTCGTTTGGGAGAAAAATGCAAAGGTACAATACAGCTTTTCCTTGCCAATATCTCTCTTTTGCAAAGAGCTAGGCATTGGAAAATTCAGGGCTATAACGTGTAGATGAAGCACTAACAGGAGGCTTTAAAATTTTCATTCTAGTGTCTTTCGTTTGGGAGAAAAATGCAAAAGTACAATGCAGCTTTTCCTTGCCGATATCTCTCTTTTGCAAAGAGATAGGCATTGGAAAATGCAGGGCTATAACGTGTAGATGAAGCACTAACAGTAGGCTTTAAAAATTTCATTCTAGTGTCTTTCGTTTGGGAGAAAAATGCAAAGGTACAATACAGCTTTTCCTTGCCGATATCTCTCTTTTGCAAAGAGATAGGCATTGGAAAATTCAGGGCTATAACGAGTAGATGAAGCATTAACAGGAGGCTTTAAAATTTTCATTCTAGTGTCTTTCGTTTGGGAGAAAAATGCAAAGGTACAATACAGTTTTTCCTTGCCGATATCTCTCTTTTGCAAAGAGATAGGCATTGGAAAATTCAGGGCTATAACGTGTAGATGAAGCACTAATAGGAGGCTTTAAAATTTTCATTCTAGTGTCCTTCGTTTGGGAGAAAAATGCAAAGGTACAATACAGCTTTTCCTTGCCGATATCTCTCTTTTGCAAAGAGATTGGCATTGGAAAATTCAGGGCTATAACGTGTAGATGAAGCACTAACAGGAGGCTTTAAAATTTTCATTCTAGTGTCTTTCGTTTGGGAGAAAAATGCAAAGGTACAATACAGCTTTTCCTTGCCGATATCTCTCTTTTGCAAAGAGATAGGCATTGGAAAATTCAGGGCTATAACGTGTAGATGAAGCACTAACAGGAGGCTTTAAAATTTTCATTCTAGTGTCTTTCGTTTGGGAGAAAAATGCAAAGGTACAATACAGCTTTTCCTTGCCGATATCTCTCTTTTGCAAAGAGATAGGCATTGGAAAATTCAGGGCTATAACGTGTAGATGAAGCACTAACAGGAGGCTTTAAAATTTTCATTCTAGTGTCTTTCGTTTGGGAGAAAAATGCAAAGGTACAATACAGCATTTCCTTGCCGATATCTCTCTTTTGCAAAGAGATAGGCATTGGAAAATTCAGGGCTATTACGTGTAGATGAAGCACTAAAAGGAGGCTTTAAAATTTTCATTCTAGTGTCTTTCGTTTGGGAGAAAAATGTAAAAGTACAATGCAGCTTTTCCTTGCCGATATCTCTCTTTTGCAAAGAGATAGGCATTGGAAAATTCAGGGCTATAACGTGTAGATGAAGCACTAACAGGAGGCTTTAAAATTTTCATTCTAGTGTCTTTCGTTTGGGAGAAAAATGTAAAAGTACAATGCAGCTTTTCCTTGCCGATATCTCTCTTTTGCAAAGAGATAGGCATTGGAAAATTCAGGGCTATAACGTGTATATGAAGCACTAACAGGAAGCTTTAAAATTTTCATTCTAGTGTCTTTCGTTTGGGAGAAAAATGCAAAGGTACAATACAGCTTTTCCTTGCCGATATCTCTCTTTTGCTAAGAGATAGGCATTGGAAAATTCAGGGCTATAACGTGTAGATGAAGCACTAAAAGGAGGCTTTAAAATTTTCATTCTAGTGTCCTTCGTTTGGGAGAAAAATGCAAAGGTACAATACAGCTTTTCCTTGCCGATATCTCTCTTTTGCAAAGAGATAGGCATTGGAAAATTCAGGGCTATAACGTGTAGATGAAGCACTAACAGGAGGCTTTAAAATTTTCATTCTAGTGTCTTTCGTTTGGGAGAAAAATGCAAAGGTACAATACAGCTTTTCCTTGCCGATATCTCTCTTTTGCAAAGAGATAGGCATGAGAAAATTCAGGGCTATAACGTGTATATGAAGCACTAAAAGGAGGCTTTAAAATTTTCATTCTAGTGTCTTTCGTTTGGGAGAAAAATGCAAAGGTACAATACAGCTTTTCCTTGCCGATATCTCTCTTTTGCTAAGAGAGGCATTGGAAAATTCAGGGCTATAACGTGTAGATGAAGCACTAACAGGAGGCTTTAAAATTTTCATTCTAGTGTCCTTCGTTTGGGAGAAAAATGCAAAGGTACAATACAGCTTTTCCTTGCCGATATCTCTCTTTTGCAAAGAGATAGGCATTGGAAAATTCAGGGCTATAACGTGTAGATGAAGCACTAATAGGAGGCTTTAAAATTTTCATTCTAGTGTCCTTCGTTTGGGAGAAAAATGCAAAGGTACAATACAGCTTTTCCTTGGCGATATCTCTCTTTTGCAAAGAGATAGGCATTGGAAAATTCAGGGCTATAACGTGTAGATGAAGCACTAACAGGAGGCTTTAAAATTTTCATTCTAGTGTCTTTCGTTTGGGAGAAAAATGCAAAGGTACAATACAGCTTTTCCTTGCCGATATCTCTCTTTTGCAAAGAGCTAGGCATTGGAAAATTCAGGGCTATAACGTGTAGATGAAGCACTAACAGTAGACTTTAAAATTTTCATTCTAGTGTCTTTCGTTTGGGAGAAAAATGCAAAGGTACAATACAGCTTTTCCTTGCCAATATCTCTCTTTTGCAAAGAGCTAGGCATTGGAAAATTCAGGGCTATAACGTGTAGATGAAGCACTAACAGGAGGCTTTAAAATTTTCATTCTAGTGTCTTTCGTTTGGGAGAAAAATGCAAAGGTACAATACAGTTTTTCCTTGCCGATATCTCTCTTTTGCAAAGAGATAGGCATTGGAAAATTCAGGGCTATAACGTTTAGATGAAGCACTAACAGGAGGCTTTAAAATTTTCATTCTAGTGTCTTTCGTTTGGGAGAAAAATGCAAAAGTACAATACAGCTTTTCCTTGCCGATATCTCTCTTTTGCAAAGAGATAGGCATTGGAAAATTCAGGGCTATAACGTGTAGATGAAGCACTAACAGGAGGCTTTAAAATTTTCATTCTAGTGTCCTTCGTTTGGGAGAAAAATGCAAAGGTACATTACAGCTTTTCCTTGCCGATATCTCTCTTTTGCAAAGAGATAGGCATTGGAAAATTCAGGGCTATAACGTGTAGATGAAGCACTAACAGGAGGCTTTAAAATTTTCATTCTAGTGTCTTTCGTTTGGGAGAAAAATGCAAAGGTACAATACAGCTTTTCCTTGCCAATATCTCTCTTTTGCAAAGAGCTAGGCATTGGAAAATTCAGGGCTATAACGTGTAGATGAAGCACTAACAGGAGGCTTTAAAATTTTCATTCTAGTGTCTTTCGTTTGGGAGAAAAATGCAAAGGTACAACACAGCATTTCCTTGCCGATATCTCTCTTTTGCAAAGAGATAGGCATTGGAAAATTCAGGGCTATTACGTGTAGATGAAGCACTAAAAGGAGGCTTTAAAATTTTCATTCTAGTGTCTTTCGTTTGGGAGAAAAATGTAAAAGTACAATGCAGCTTTTCCTTGCCGATATCTCTCTTTTGCAAAGAGATAGGCATTGGAAAATTCAGGGCTATAACGTGTAGATGAAGCACTAACAGGAGGCTTTAACATTTTCATTCTAGTGTCTTTCGTTTGGGAGAAAAATGCAAAGGTACAATACAGTTTTTCCTTGCCGATATCTCTCTTTTGCAAAGAGATAGGCATTGGAAAATTCAGGGCTATAACGTGTAGATGAAGCACTAATAGGAGGCTTTAAAATTTTCATTCTAGTGTCCTTCGTTTGGGAGAAAAATGCAAAGGTACAATACAGCTTTTCCTTGCCGATATCTCTCTTTTGCAAAAAGATAGGCATTGGAAAATTCAGGGCTATAACGTGTAGATGAAGCACTAACAGGAGGCTTTAAAATTTTCATTCTAGTGTCTTTCGTTTGGGAGAAAAATGCAAAGGTACAATACAGCTTTTCCTTGCCGATATCTCTCTTTTGCAAAGAGATAGGCATTGGAAAATTCAGGGCTATAACGTGTAGATGAAGCACTAACAGGAGGCTTTAAAATTTTCATTCTAGTGTCTTTCGTTTGGGAGAAAAATGCAAAGGTACAATACAGCTTTTCCTTGCCGATATCTCTCTTTTGCAAAGAGATAGGCATTGGAAAATTCAGGGCTATAACGTGTAGATGAAGCACTAACAGGAGGCTTTAAAATTTTCATTCTAGTGTCTTTCGTTTGGGAGAAAAATGCAAAAGTACAATGCTGCTTTTCCTTGCCGATATCTCTCTTTTGCAAAGAGATAGGCATTGGAAAATGCAGGGCTATAACAAGTAGATGAAGCACTAACAGGAGGCTTTAAAATTTTCATTCTAGTGTCTTTCGTTTGGGAGAAAAATGCAAAAGTACAATGCTGCTTTTCCTTGCCGATATCTCTCTTTTGCAAAGAGATAGGCATTGGAAAATGCAGGGCTATAACGTGCAGATGAAGCACTAACAGGAGGCTTTAAAATTTTCATTCTAGTGTCTTTCGTTTGGGAGAAAAATGCAAAGGTACAATACAGCTTTTCCTTGCCAATATCTCTCTTTTGCAAAGAGCTAGGCATTGGAAAATGCAGGGCTATAACGTGTAGATGAAGCACTAACAGGATGCTTTACAATTTTCATTCTAGTGTCTTTCGTTTGGGAGAAAAATGCAAAGGTACAATGCTGCTTTTCCTTGCCGATATCTCTCTTTTGCAAAGAGATAGGCATTGGAAAATGCAGGGCTATAACGTGTAGATGAAGCACTAACAGGAGGCTTTTAAATTTTCATTCTAGTGTCCTTCGTTTGGGAGAAAAATGCAAAGGTACAATACAGTTTTTCCTTGCCGATATCTCTCTTTTGAAAAGAGATAGGCATTGGAAAATTCAGGGCTATAACGTGTAGATGAAGCACTAACAGGAGGCTTTAAAATTTTCATTCTAGTGTCTTTCGTTTGGGAGAAAAATGCAAAGGTACAATACAGCTTTTCCTTGCCAATATCTCTCTTTTGCAAAGAGCTAGGCATTGGAAAATTCAGGGCTATAACGTGTAGATGAAGCACTAACAGGAGGCTTTAAAATTTTCATTCTAGTGTCTTTCGTTTGGGAGAAAAATGCAAAAGTACAATGCAGCTTTTCCTTGCCGATATCTCTCTTTTGCAAAGAGATAGGCATTGGAAAATGCAGGGCTATAACGTGTAGATGAAGCACTAACAGTAGGCTTTAAAAATTTCATTCTAGTGTCTTTCGTTTGGGAGAAAAATGCAAAGGTACAATACAGCTTTTCCTTGCCGATATCTCTCTTTTGCAAAGAGATAGGCATTGGAAAATTCAGGGCTATAACGAGTAGATGAAGCACTAACAGGAGGCTTTAAAATTTTCATTCTAGTGTCTTTCGTTTGGGAGAAAAATGCAAAGGTACAATACAGTTTTTCCTTGCCGATATCTCTCTTTTGCAAAGAGATAGGCATTGGAAAATTCAGGGCTATAACGTGTAGATGAAGCACTAATAGGAGGCTTTAAAATTTTCATTCTAGTGTCCTTCGTTTGGGAGAAAAATGCAAAGGTACAATACAGCTTTTCCTTGCCGATATCTCTCTTTTGCAAAGAGATTGGCATTGGAAAATTCAGGGCTATAACGTGTAGATGAAGCACTAACAGGAGGCTTTAAAATTTTCATTCTAGTGTCTTTCGTTTGGGAGAAAAATGCAAAGGTACAATACAGCTTTTCCTTGCCGATATCTCTCTTTTGCAAAGAGATAGGCATTGGAAAATTCAGGGCTATAACGTGTAGATGAAGCACTAACAGGAGGCTTTAAAATTTTCATTCTAGTGTCTTTCGTTTGGGAGAAAAATGCAAAGGTACAATACAGCTTTTCCTTGCCGATATCTCTCTTTTGCAAAGAGATAGGCATTGGAAAATTCAGGGCTATAACGTGTAGATGAAGCACTAACAGGAGGCTTTAAAATTTTCATTCTAGTGTCTTTCGTTTGGGAGAAAAATGCAAAGGTACAATACAGCATTTCCTTGCCGATATCTCTCTTTTGCAAAGAGATAGGCATTGGAAAATTCAGGGCTATTACGTGTAGATGAAGCACTAAAAGGAGGCTTTAAAATTTTCATTCTAGTGTCTTTCGTTTGGGAGAAAAATGTAAAAGTACAATGCAGCTTTTCCTTGCCGATATCTCTCTTTTGCAAAGAGATAGGCATTGGAAAATTCAGGGCTATAACGTGTAGATGAAGCACTAACAGGAGGCTTTAAAATTTTCATTCTAGTGTCTTTCGTTTGGGAGAAAAATGTAAAAGTACAATGCAGCTTTTCCTTGCCGATATCTCTCTTTTGCAAAGAGATAGGCATTGGAAAATTCAGGGCTATAACGTGTATATGAAGCACTAACAGGAAGCTTTAAAATTTTCATTCTAGTGTCTTTCGTTTGGGAGAAAAATGCAAAGGTACAATACAGCTTTTCCTTGCCGATATCTCTCTTTTGCTAAGAGATAGGCATTGGAAAATTCAGGGCTATAACGTGTAGATGAAGCACTAAAAGGAGGCTTTAAAATTTTCATTCTAGTGTCCTTCGTTTGGGAGAAAAATGCAAAGGTACAATACAGCTTTTCCTTGCCGATATCTCTCTTTTGCAAAGAGATAGGCATTGGAAAATTCAGGGCTATAACGTGTAGATGAAGCACTAACAGGAGGCTTTAAAATTTTCATTCTAGTGTCTTTCGTTTGGGAGAAAAATGCAAAGGTACAATACAGCATTTCCTTGCCGATATCTCTCTTTTGCAAAGAGATAGGCATTGGAAAATTCAGGGGTATTACGTGTAGATGAAGCACTAAAAGGAGGCTTTAAAATTTTCATTCTAGTGTCTTTCGTTTGGGAGAAAAATGTAAAAGTACAATGCAGCTTTTCCTTGCCGATATCTCTCTTTTGCAAAGAGATAGGCATTGGAAAATTCAGGGCTATAACGTGTAGATGAAGCACTAACAGGAGGCTTTAAAATTTTCATTCTAGTGTCTTTCGTTTGGGAGAAAAATGTAAAAGTACAATGCAGCTTTTCCTTGCCGATATCTCTCTTTTGCAAAGAGATAGGCATTGGAAAATTCAGGGCTATAACGTGTATATGAAGCACTAACAGGAGGCTTTAAAATTTTCATTCTAGTGTCTTTCGTTTGGGAGAAAAATGCAAAGGTACAATACAGCTTTTCCTTGCCGATATCTCTCTTTTGCAAAGAGATAGGCATTGGAAAATTCAGGGCTATAACGTGTAGATGAAGCACTAACAGGAGGCTTTAAAATTTTCATTCTAGTGTCTTTCGTTTGGGAGAAAAATGCAAAGGTACAATACAGCTTTTCCTTGCCGATATCTCTCTTTTGCAAAGAGCTAGGCATTTGAAAATTCAGGGCTATAACGTGTAGATGAAGCACTAACAGTAGACTTTAAAATTTTCATTCTAGTGTCTTTCGTTTGGGAGAAAAATGCAAAGGTACAATACAGCTTTTCCTTGCCGATATCTCTCTTTTGCTAAGAGATAGGCATTGGAAAATTCAGGGCTATAACGTGTAGATGAAGCACTAAAAGGAGGCTTTAAAATTTTCATTCTAGTGTCCTTCGTTTGGGAGAAAAATGCAAAGGTACAATACAGCTTTTCCTTGCCGATATCTCTCTTTTGCAAAGAGATAGGCATTGGAAAATTCAGGGCTATAACGTGTAGATGAAGCACTAACAGGAGGCTTTAAAATTTTCATTCTAGTGTCTTTCGTTTGGGAGAAAAATGCAAAGGTACAATACAGCTTTTCCTTGCCGATATCTCTCTTTTGCAAAGAGCTAGGCATTTGAAAATTCAGGGCTATAACGTGTAGATGAAGCACTAACAGTAGACTTTAAAATTTTCATTCTAGTGTCTTTCGTTTGGGAGAAAAATGCAAAGGTACAATACAGCTTTTCCTTGCCGATATCTCTCTTTTGCTAAGAGATAGGCATTGGAAAATTCAGGGCTATAACGTGTAGATGAAGCACTAAAAGGAGGCTTTAAAATTTTCATTCTAGTGTCTTTCGTGTGGGAGAAAAATGCAAAGGTACAATACAGCTTTTCCTTGCCGATATCTCTCTTTTGCTAAGAGATAGGCATTGAAAAATTCAGGGCTATAACGTGTAGATGAAGCACTAAAAGGAGGCTTTAAAATTTTCATTCTAGTGTCCTTCGTTTGGGAGAAAAATGCAAAGGTACAATACAGCTTTTCCTTGCCGATATCTCTCTTTTGCAAAGAGATAGGCATTGGAAAATTCAGGGCTATAACGTGTAGATGAAGCACTAATAGGAGGCTTTAAAATTTTCATTCTAGTGTCCTTCGTTTGGGAGAAAAATGCAAAGGTACAATACAGCTTTTCCTTGCCGATATCTCTCTTTTGCAAAGAGATAGGCATTGGAAAATTCAGGGCTATAACGTGTAGATGAAGCACTAACAGGAGGCTTTAAAATTTTCATTCTAGTGTCTTTCGTTTGGGAGAAAAATGCAAAGGTACAATACAGCTTTTCCTTGCCGATATCTCTCTTTTGCAAAGAGCTAGGCATTGGAAAATTCAGGGCTATAACGTGTAGATGAAGCACTAACAGGAGGCTTTAAAATTTTCATTCTAGTGTCTTTCGTTTGGGAGAAAAATGTAAAAGTACAATGCAGCTTTTCCTTGCCGATATCTCTCTTTTGCAAAGAGATAGGCATTGGAAAATTCAGGGCTATAACGTGTATATGAAGCACTAACAGGAGGCTTTAAAATTTTTCATTCTAGTGTCTTTCGTTTGGGAGAAAAATGCAAAGGTACAATACAGCTTTTCCTTGCCGATATCTCTCCTTTGCAAAGAGATAGGCATTGGAAAATTCAGGGCTATAACGTGTAGATGAAGCACTAACAGGAGGCTTTAAAATTTTCATTCTAGTGTCTTTCGTTTGGGAGAAAAATGCAAAGGTACAATACAGCTTTTCCTTGCCGATATCTCTCTTTTGCAAAGAGCTAGGCATTTGAAAATTCAGGGCTATAACGTGTAGATGAAGCACTAACAGTAGACTTTAAAATTTTCATTCTAGTGTCTTTCGTTTGGGAGAAAAATGCAAAGGTACAATACAGCTTTTCCTTGCCGATATCTCTCTTTTGCTAAGAGATAGGCATTGGAAAATTCAGGGCTATAACGTGTAGATGAAGCACTAAGAGGAGGCTTTAAAATTTTCATTCTAGTGTCCTTCGTTTGGGAGAAAAATGCAAAGGTACAATACAGCTTTTCCTTGCCGATATCTCTCTTTTGCAAAGAGATAGGCATTGGAAAATTCAGGGCTATAACGTGTAGATGAAGCACTAACAGGAGGCTTTAAAATTTTCATTCTAGTGTCCTTCGTTTGGGAGAAAAATGCAAAGGTACCATACAGCTTTTCCTTGCCAATATCTCTCTGTTGCAAAGAGCTAGGCATTGGAAAATTCAGGGCTATAACGTGTAGATGAAGCACTAACAGGAGGCTTTAAAATTTTCATTCTAGTGTCTTTCGTTTGGGAGAAAAATGCAAAGGTACAATACAGCATTTCCTTGCCGATATCTCTCCTTTGCAAAGAGATAGGCATTGGAAAATTCAGGGCTATTACGTGTAGATGAAGCACTAAAAGGAGGCTTTAAAATTTTCATTCTAGTGTCTTTCGTTTGGGAGAAAAATGTAAAAGTACAATGCAGCTTTTCCTTGCCGATATCTCTCTTTTGCAAAGAGATAGGCATTGGAAAATTCAGGGCTATAACGTGTAGATGAAGCACTAACAGGAGGCTTTAAAATTTTCATTCTAGTGTCTTTCGTTTGGGAGAAAAATGTAAAAGTACAATGCAGCTTTTCCTTGCCGATATCTCTCTTTTGCAAAGAGATAGGCATTGGAAAATTCAGGGCTATAACGTGTAGATGAAGCACTAACAGGAGGCTTTAAAATTTTCATTCTAGTGTCTTTCGTTTGGGAGAAAAATGCAAAGGTACAATACAGCTTTTCCTTGCCGATATCTCTCTTTTGCAAAGAGATAGGCATTGGAAAATTCAGGGCTATAACGTGTAGATGAAGCACTAACAGGAGGCTTTAAAATTTTCATTCTAGTGTCTTTCGTTTGGGAGAAAAATGCAAAGGTACAATACAGCTTTTCCTTGCCGATATCTCTCTTTTGCAAAGAGATAGGCATTGGAAAATTCAGGGCTATAACGTGTAGATGAAGCACTAACAGGAGGCTTTAAAATTTTCATTCTAGTGTCCTTCGTTTGGGAGAAAAATGCAAAGGTACCATACAGCTTTTCCTTGCCAATATCTCTCTGTTGCAAAGAGCTAGGCATTGGAAAATTCAGGGCTATAACGTGTAGATGAAGCACTAACAGGAGGCTTTAAAATTTTCATTCTAGTGTCTTTCGTTTGGGAGAAAAATGCAAAGGCACAATACAGCATTTCCTTGCCGATATCTCTCCTTTGCAAAGAGATAGGCATTGGAAAATTCAGGGCTATTACGTGTAGATGAAGCACTAAAAGGAGGCTTTAAAATTTTCATTCTAGTGTCTTTCGTTTGGGAGAAAAATGTAAAAGTACAATGCAGCTTTTCCTTGCCGATATCTCTCTTTTGCAAAGAGATAGGCATTGGAAAATTCAGGGCTATAACGTGTAGATGAAGCACTAACAGGAGGCTTTAAAATTTTCATTCTAGTGTCTTTCGTTTGGGAGAAAAATGTAAAAGTACAATGCAGCTTTTCCTTGCCGATATCTCTCTTTTGCAAAGAGATAGGCATTGGAAAATTCAGGGCTATAACGTGTAGATGAAGCACTAACAGGAGGCTTTAAAATTTTCATTCTAGTGTCTTTCGTTTGGGAGAAAAATGCAAAGGTACAATACAGCTTTTCCTTGCCGATATCTCTCTTTTGCAAAGAGATAGGCATTGGAAAATTCAGGGCTATAACGTGTAGATGAAGCACTAATAGGAGGCTTTAAAATTTTCATTCTAGTGTCCTTCGTTTGGGAGAAAAATGCAAAGGTACAATACAGCTTTTCCTTGCCGATATCTCTCTTTTGCAAAGAGATAGGCATTGGAAAATTCAGGGCTATAACGTGTAGATGAAGCACTAACAGGAGGCTTTAAAATTTTCATTCTAGTGTCTTTCGTTTGGGAGAAAAATGCAAAGGTACAATACAGCTTTTCCTTGCCGATATCTCTCTTTTGCAAAGAGCTAGGCATTGGAAAATTCAGGGCTATAACGTGTAGATGAAGCACTAACAGGAGGCTTTAAAATTTTCATTCTAGTGTCTTTCGTTTGGGAGAAAAATGCAAAGGTACAATACAGTTTTTCCTTGCCGATATCTCTCTTTTGCAAAGAGATAGGCATTGGAAAATTCAGGGCTATAACGTGTAGATGAAGCACTAACAGGAGGCTTTAAAATTTTCATTCTAGTGTCTTTCGTTTGGGAGAAAAATGCAAAAGTACAATGCTGCTTTTCCTTGCCGATATCTCTCTTTTGCAAAGAGATAGGCATTGGAAAATGCAGGGCTATAACGTGTATATGAAGCACTAACAGGAGGCTTTAAAATTTTCATTCTAGTGTCTTTCGTTTGGGAGAAAAATGCAAAGGTACAATACAGCTTTTCCTTGCCGATATCTCTCTTTTGCTAAGAGATAGGCATTGGAAAATTCAGGGATATAACGTGTAGATGAAGCACTAAAAGGAGGCTTTAAAATTTTCATTCTAGTGTCCTTCGTTTGGGAGAAAAATGCAAAGGTACAATACAGCTTTTCCTTGCCGATATCTCTCTTTTGCAAAGAGATAGGCATTGGAAAATTCAGGGCTATAACGTGTAGATGAAGCACTAACAGGAGGCTTTAAAATTTTCATTCTAGTGTCTTTCGTTTGGGAGAAAAATGCAAAGGTACAATACAGCATTTCCTTGCCGATATCTCTCTTTTGCAAAGAGATAGGCATTGGAAAATTCAGGGGTATTACGTGTAGATGAAGCACTAAAAGGAGGCTTTAAAATTTTCATTCTAGTGTCTTTCGTTTGGGAGAAAAATGTAAAAGTACAATGCAGCTTTTCCTTGCCGATATCTCTCTTTTGCAAAGAGATAGGCATTGGAAAATTCAGGGCTATAACGTGTAGATGAAGCACTAACAGGAGGCTTTAAAATTTTCATTCTAGTGTCTTTCGTTTGGGAGAAAAATGTAAAAGTACAATGCAGCTTTTCCTTGCCGATATCTCTCTTTTGCAAAGAGATAGGCATTGGAAAATTCAGGGCTATAACGTGTATATGAAGCACTAACAGGAGGCTTTAAAATTTTTCATTCTAGTGTCTTTCGTTTGGGAGAAAAATGCAAAGGTACAATACAGCTTTTCCTTGCCGATATCTCTCTTTTGCAAAGAGATAGGCATTGGAAAATTCAGGGCTATAACGTGTAGATGAAGCACTAACAGGAGGCTTTAAAATTTTCATTCTAGTGTCTTTCGTTTGGGAGAAAAATGCAAAGGTACAATACAGCTTTTCCTTGCCGATATCTCTCTTTTGCAAAGAGCTAGGCATTTGAAAATTCAGGGCTATAACGTGTAGATGAAGCACTAACAGTAGACTTTAAAATTTTCATTCTAGTGTCTTTCGTTTGGGAGAAAAATGCAAAGGTACAATACAGCTTTTCCTTGCCGATATCTCTCTTTTGCTAAGAGATAGGCATTGGAAAATTCAGGGCTATAACGTGTAGATGAAGCACTAAGAGGAGGCTTTAAAATTTTCATTCTAGTGTCCTTCGTTTGGGAGAAAAATGCAAAGGTACAATACAGCTTTTCCTTGCCGATATCTCTCTTTTGCAAAGAGATAGGCATTGGAAAATTCAGGGCTATAACGTGTAGATGAAGCACTAACAGGAGGCTTTAAAATGTTCATTCTAGTGTCCTTCGTTTGGGAGAAAAATGCAAAGGTACAATACAGCTTTTCCTTGCCAATATCTCTCTGTTGCAAAGAGCTAGGCATTGGAAAATTCAGGGCTATAACGTGTAGATGAAGCACTAACAGGAGGCTTTAAAATTTTCATTCTAGTGTCTTTCGTTTGGGAGAAAAATGCAAAGGTACAATACAGCATTTCCTTGCCGATATCTCTCCTTTGCAAAGAGATAGGCATTGGAAAATTCAGGGCTATTACGTGTAGATGAAGCACTAAAAGGAGGCTTTAAAATTTTCATTCTAGTGTCTTTCGTTTGGGAGAAAAATGTAAAAGTACAATGCAGCTTTTCCTTGCCGATATCTCTCTTTTGCAAAGAGATAGGCATTGGAAAATTCAGGGCTATAACGTGTAGATGAAGCACTAACAGGAGGCTTTAAAATTTTCATTCTAGTGTCTTTCGTTTGGGAGAAAAATGTAAAAGTACAATGCAGCTTTTCCTTGCCGATATCTCTCTTTTGCAAAGAGATAGGCATTGGAAAATTCAGGGCTATAACGTGTAGATGAAGCACTAACAGGAGGCTTTAAAATTTTCATTCTAGTGTCCTTCGTTTGGGAGAAAAATGCAAAGGTACAATACAGCTTTTCCTTGCCAATATCTCTCTTTTGCAAAGAGCTAGGCATTGGAAAATTCAGGGCTATAACGTGTAGATGAAGCACTAACAGGAGGCTTTAAAATTTTCATTCTAGTGTCTTTCGTTTGGGAGAAAAATGCAAAGGTACAATACAGCTTTTCCTTGCCGATATCTCTCTTTTGCAAAGAGATAGGCATTTGAAAATTCAGGGCTATAACGTGTAGATGAAGCACTAACAGAAGGCTTTAAAATTTTCATTCTAGTGTCCTTCGTTTGGGAGAAAAATGCAAAGGTACAATACAGCTTTTCCTTGCCGATATCTCTCTTTTGCAAAGAGATAGGCATTGGAAAATTCAGGGCTATAACGTGTAGATGAAGCACTAATAGGAGGCTTTAAAATTTTCATTCTAGTGTCCTTCGTTTGGGAGAAACATGCAAAGGTACAATACAGCTTTTCCTTGCCGATATCTCTCTTTTGCAAAGAGATAGGCATTGGAAAATTCAGGGCTATAACGTGTAGATGAAGCACTAACAGGAGGCTTTAAAATTTTCATTCTAGTGTCTTTCGTTTGGGAGAAAAATGCAAAGGTACAATACAGCTTTTCCTTGCCAATATCTCTCTTTTGCAAAGAGCTAGGCATTGGAAAATTCAGGGCTATAACGTGTAGATGAAGCACTAACAGGAGGCTTTAAAATTTTCATTCTAGTGTCTTTCGTTTGGGAGAAAAATGCAAAGGTACAATACAGCATTTCCTTGCCGATATCTCTCTTTTGCAAAGAGATAGGCTTTGGAAAATTCAGGGCTATTACGTGTAGATGAAGCACTAAAAGGAGGCTTTAAAATTTTCATTCTAGTGTCCTTCGTTTGGGAGAAAAATGCAAAGGTACAATACAGCTTTTCCTTGCCGATATCTCTCTTTTGCAAAGAGATAGGCATTGGAAAATTCAGGGCTATAACGTGTAGATGAAGCACTAATAGGAGGCTTTAAAATTTTCATTCTAGTGTCCTTCGTTTGGGAGAAAAATGCAAAGGTACAATACAGCTTTTCCTTGCCGATATCTCTCTTTTGCAAAGAGATAGGCATTGGAAAATTCAGGGCTATAACGTGTAGATGAAGCACTAACAGGAGGCTTTAAAATTTTCATTCTAGTGTCTTTCGTTTGGGAGAAAAATGCAAAGGTACAATACAGCTTTTCCTTGCCGATATCTCTCTTTTGCAAAGAGCTAGGCATTGGAAAATTCAGGGCTATAACGTGTAGATGAAGCACTAACAGTAGACTTTAAAATTTTCATTCTAGTGTCTTTCGTTTGGGAGAAAACTGCAAAGGTACAATACAGCTTTTCCTTGCCAATATCTCTCTTTTGCAAAGAGCTAGGCATTGGAAAATTCAGGGCTATAACGTGTAGATGAAGCACTAACAGGAGGCTTTAAAATTTTCATTCTAGTGTCTTTCGTTTGGGAGAAAAATGCAAAGGTACAATACAGTTTTTCCTTGCCGATATCTCTCTTTTGCAAAGAGATAGGCATTGGAAAATTCAGGGCTATAACGTTTAGATGAAGCACTAACAGGAGGCTTTAAAATTTTCATTCTAGTGTCTTTCGTTTGGGAGAAAAATGCAAAGGTACAATACAGCTTTTCCTTGCCGATATCTCTCTTTTGCAAAGAGATAGGCATTTTAAAATTCAGGGCTATAACGTGTAGATGAAGCACTAACAGGAGGCTTTAAAATTTTCATTCTAGTGTCCTTCGTTTGGGAGAAAAATGCAAAGGTACATTACAGCTTTTCCTTGCCGATATCTCTCTTTTGCAAAGAGATAGGCATTGGAAAATTCAGGGCTATAACGTGTAGATGAAGCACTAACAGGAGGCTTTAAAATTTTCATTCTAGTGTCTTTCGTTTGGGAGAAAAATGCAAAGGTACAATACAGCTTTTCCTTGCCAATATCTCTCTTTTGCAAAGAGCTAGGCATTGGAAAATTCAGGGCTATAACGTGTAGATGAAGCACTAACAGGAGGCTTTAAAATTTTCATTCTAGTGTCTTTCGTTTGGGAGAAAAATGCAAAAGTACAATGCTGCTTTTCCTTGCCGATATCTCTCTTTTGCAAAGAGATAGGCATTGGAAAATTCAGGGCTATAACGTGTAGATGAAGCACTAACAGGAGGCTTTAAAATTTTCATTCTAGTGTCTTTCGTTTGGGAGAAAAATGCAAAAGTACAATGCTGCTTTTCCTTGCCGATATCTCTCTTTTGCAAAGAGATAGGCATTGGAAAATGCAGGGCTATAACATGTAGATGAAGCACTAACAGGAGGCTTTAAAATTTTCATTCTAGTGTCTTTCGTTTGGGAGAAAAATGCAAAAGTACAATGCTGCTTTTCCTTGCCGATATCTCTCTTTTGCAAAGAGATAGGCATTGGAAAATGCAGGGCTATAACGTGCAGATGAAGCACTAACAGGAGGCTTTAAAATTTTCATTCTAGTGTCTTTCGTTTGGGAGAAAAATGCAAAGGTACAATACAGCTTTTCCTTGCCAATATCTCTCTTTTGCAAAGAGCTAGGCATTGGAAAATGCAGGGCTATAACGTGTAGATGAAGCACTAACAGGAGGCTTTACAATTTTCATTCTAGTGTCTTTCGTTTGGGAGAAAAATGCAAAGGTACAATGCTGCTTTTCTTGCCGTTATCTCTCTTTTGCAAAGAGATAGGCATTGGAAAATGCAGGGCTATAACGTGTAGATGAAGCACTAACAGGAGGCTTTTAAATTTTCATTCTAGTGTCCTTCGTTTGGGAGAAAAATGCAAAGGTACAATACAGTTTTTCCTTGCCGATATCTCTCTTTTGAAAAGAGATAGGCATTGGAAAATTCAGGGCTATAACGTGTAGATGAAGCACTAACAGGAGGCTTTAAAATTTTCATTCTAGTGTCTTTCGTTTGGGAGAAAAATGCAAAGGTACAATACAGCTTTTCCTTACCAATATCTCTCTTTTGCAAAGAGCTAGGCATTGGAAAATTCAGGGCTATAACGTGTAGATGAAGCACTAACAGGAGGCTTTAAAATTTTCATTCTAGTGTCTTTCGTTTGGGAGAAAAATGCAAAAGTACAATGCAGCTTTTCCTTGCCGATATCTCTCTTTAGCAAAGAGATAGGCATTGGAAAATTCAGGGCTATAACGTGTAGATGAAGCACTAACAGGAGGCTTTAAAATTTTCATTCTAGTGTCCTTCGTTTGGGAGAAAAATGCAAAGGTACAATACAGCTTTTCCTTGCCAATATCTCTCTTTTGCAAAGAGATAGGCATTGGAAAATTCAGGGCTATAACGTGTAGATGAAGCACTAACAGGAGGCTTTAAAATTTTCATTCTAGTGTCTTTCGTTTGGGAGAAAAATGCAAAGGTACAATACAGCATTTCCTTGCCGATATCTCTCTTTTGCAAAGAGATAGGCATTGGAAAATTCAGGGCTATTACGTGTAGATGAAGCACTAAAAGGAGGCTTTAAAATTTTCATTCTAGTGTCTTTCGTTTGGGAGAAAAATGTAAAAGTACAATGCAGCTTTTCCTTGCCGATATCTCTCTTTTGCAAAGAGATAGGCATTGGAAAATTCAGGGCTATAACGTGTAGATGAAGCACTAACAGGAGGCTTTAAAATTTTCATTCTAGTGTCTTTCGTTTGGGAGAAAAATGTAAAAGTACAATGCAGCTTTTCCTTGCCGATATCTCTCTTTTGCAAAGAGATAGGCATTGGAAAATTCAGGGCTATAACGTGTATATGAAGCACTAACAGGAGGCTTTAAAATTTTCATTCTAGTGTCTTTCGTTTGGGAGAAAAATGCAAAGGTACAATACAGCTTTTCCTTGCCGATATCTCTCTTTTGCTAAGAGATAGGCATTGGAAAATTCAGGGCTATAACGTGTAGATGAAGCACTAAAAGGAGGCTTTAAATTTTTCATTCTAGTGTCCTTCGTTTGGGAGAAAAATGCAAAGGTACAATACAGCTTTTCCTTGCCGATATCTCTCTTTTGCAAAGAGATAGGCATTGGAAAATTCAGGGCTATAACGTGTAGATGAAGCACTAATAGGAGGCTTTAAAATTTTCATTCTAGTGTCCTTCGTTTGGGAGAAACATGCAAAGGTACAATACAGCTTTTCCTTGCCGATATCTCTCTTTTGCAAAGAGATAGGCATTGGAAAATTCAGGGCTATAACGTGTAGATGAAGCACTAAAAGGAGGCTTTAAATTTTTCATTCTAGTGTCCTTCGTTTGGGAGAAAAATGCAAAGGTACAATACAGCTTTTCCTTGCCGATATCTCTCTTTTGCAAAGAGATAGGCATTGGAAAATTCAGGGCTATAACGTGTAGATGAAGCACTAATAGGAGGCTTTAAAATTTTCATTCTAGTGTCCTTCGTTTGGGAGAAACATGCAAAGGTACAATACAGCTTTTCCTTGCCGATATCTCTCTTTTGCAAAGAGATAGGCATTGGAAAATTCAGGGCTATAACGTGTAGATGAAGCACTAACAGGAGGCTTTAAAATTTTCATTCTAGTGTCTTTCGTTTGGGAGAAAAATGCAAAGGTACAATACAGCTTTTCCTTGCCGATATCTCTCTTTTGCAAAGAGCTAGGCATTGGAAAATTCAGGGCTATAACGTGTAGATGAAGCACTAATAGGAGGCTTTAAAATTTTCATTCTAGTGTCTTTCGTTTGGGAGAAAAATGCAAAAGTACAATGCTGCTTTTCCTTGCCGATATCTCTCTTTTGCAAAGAGATAGGCATTGGAAAATGCAGGGCTATAACATGTAGATGAAGCACTAACAGGAGGCTTTAAAATTTTCATTCTAGTGTCTTTCGTTTGGGAGAAAAATGCAAAGGTACAATACAGCTTTTCCTTGCCAATATCTCTCTTTTGCAAAGAGCTAGGCATTGGAAAATGCAGGGCTATAACGTGTAGATGAAGCACTAACAGGAGGCTTTACAATTTTCATTCTAGTGTCTTTCGTTTGGGAGAAAAATGCAAAGGTACAATGCTGCTTTTCCTTGCCGATATCTCTCTTTTGCAAAGAGATAGGCATTGGAAAATGCAGGGCTATAACGTGTAGATGAAGCACTAACAGGAGGCTTTTAAATTTTCATTCTAGTGTCCTTCGTTTGGGAGAAAAATGCAAAGGTACAATACAGTTTTTCCTTGCCGATATCTCTCTTTTGAAAAGAGATAGGCATTGAAAAATTCAGGGCTATAACGTGTAGATGAAGCACTAACAGGAGGCTTTAAAATTTTCATTCTAGTGTCTTTCGTTTGGGAGAAAAATGCAAAGGTACAATACAGCTTTTCCTTGCCAATATCTCTCTTTTGCAAAGAGCTAGGCATTGGAAAATTCAGGGCTATAACGTGTAGATGAAGCACTAACAGGAGGCTTTAAAATTTTCATTCTAGTGTCTTTCGTTTGGGAGAAAAATGCAAAAGTACAATGCAGCTTTTCCTTGCCGATATCTCTCTTTTGCAAAGAGATAGGCATTGGAAAATGCAGGGCTATAACGTGTAGATGAAGCACTAACAGTAGGCTTTAAAAATTTCATTCTAGTGTCTTTCGTTTGGGAGAAAAATGCAAAAGTACAATGCAGCTTTTCCTTGCCGATATCTCTCTTTTGCAAAGAGATAGGCATTGGAAAATTCAGGGCTATAACGTGTAGATGAAGCACTAATAGGAGGCTTTAAAATTTTCATTCTAATGTCCTTCGTTTGGGAGAAAAATGCAAAGGTACAATACAGCTTTTCCTTGCCGATATCTCTCTTTTGCAAAGAGATAGGCATTGGAAAATTCAGGGCTATAACATGTAGATGAAGCACTAACAGGAGGCTTTAAAATTTTCATTCTAGTGTCTTTCGTTTGGGAGAAAAATGCAAAGGTACAATACAGCTTTTCCTTGCCGATATCTCTCTTTTGCAAAGAGATAGGCATTGGAAAATTCAGGGCTATAACGTGTAGATGAAGCACTAACAGGAGGCTTTAAAATTTTCATTCTAGTGTCCTTCGTTTGGGAGAAAAATGCAAAGGTACAATACAGCTTTTCCTTGCCGATATCTCTCTTTTGCAAAGAGATAGGCATTGGACAAATTCAGGGCTATAACGTGTAGATGAAGCACTAACAGGAGGCTTTAAAATTTTCATTCTAGTGTCTTTCGTTTGGGAGAAAAATGCAAAGGTACAATACAGCTTTTCCTTGCCGATATCTCTCTTTTGCAAAGAGCTAGGCATTGGAAAATTCAGGGCTATAACGTGTAGATGAAGCACTAACAGGAGGCTTTAAAATTTTCATTCTAGTGTCTTTCGTTTGGGAGAAAAATGCAAAGGTACAATACAGCTTTTCCTTGCCAATATCTCTCTTTAGCAAAGAGCTAGGCATTGGAAAATTCAGGGCTATAACGTGTAGATGAAGCACTAACAGGAGGCTTTAAAATTTTCATTCTAGTGTCTTTCGTTTGGGAGAAAAATGCAAAGGTACAATACAGTTTTTCCTTGCCGATATCTCTCTTTTGCAAAGAGATAGGCATTGGAAAATTCAGGGCTATAACGTGTAGATGAAGCACTAACAGGAGGCTTTAAAATTTTCATTCTAGTGTCCTTCGTTTGGGAGAAAAATGCAAAGGTACAATACAGCTTTTCCTTGCCAATATCTCTCTTTTGCAAAGAGCTAGGCATTGGAAAATTCAGGGCTATACCGTGTAGATGAAGCACTAACAGGAGGCTTTTACATTTTCATTCTAGTGTCCTTCGTTTGGGAGAAAAATGCAAAGGTACAATACAGCTTTTCCTTGCCGATATCTCTCTTTTGCAAAGAGCTAGGCATTGGAAAATTCAGGGCTATAACGTGTAGATGAAGCACTAACAGGAGGCTTTAAAATTTTCATTCTAGTGTCTTTCGTTTGGGAGAAAAATGCAAAGGTACAATACAGTTTTTCCTTGCCGATATCTCTCTTTTGCAAAGAGATAGGCATTGGAAAATTCAGGGCTATAACGTGTAGATGAAGCACTAACAGGAGGCTTTAAAATTTTCATTCTAGTGTCCTTCGTTTGGGAGAAAAATGCAAAGGTACAATACAGCTTTTCCTTGCCAATATCTCTCTTTTGCAAAGAGCTAGGCATTGGAAAATTCAGGGCTATACCGTGTAGATGAAGCACTAACAGGAGGCTTTTACATTTTCATTCTAGTGTCCTTCGTTTGGGAGAAAAATGCAAAGGTACAATACAGCTTTTCCTTGCCGATATCTCTCTTTTGCAAAGAGATAGGCATTGGAAAATTCAGGGCTATAACGTGTAGATGAAGCACTAACAGGAGGCTTTAAAATTTTCATTCTAGTGTCTTTCGTTTGGGAGAAAAATGCAAAGGTACAATACAGCTTTTCCTTGCCGATATCTCTCTTTTGCAAAGAGATAGGCATTTGAAAATTCAGGGCTATAACGTATAGATGAAGCACTAACAGGAGGCTTTAAAATTTTCATTCTAGTGTCCTTCGTTTGGGAGAAAAATGCAAAGGTACAATACAGCTTTTCCTTGCCGATATCTCTCTTTTGCAAAGAGATAGGCATTGGAAAATTCAGGGCTATAACGTGTAGATGAAGCACTAATAGGAGGCTTTAAAATTTTCATTCTAGTGTCCTTCGTTTGGGAGAAAAATGCAAAGGTACAATACAGCTTTTCCTTGCCGATATCTCTCTTTTGCAAAGATATAGGCATTGGAAAATTCAGGGCTATAACGTGTAGATGAAGCACTAACAGGAGGCTTTAAAATTTTCATTCTAGTGTCTTTCGTTTGGGAGAAAAATGCAAAGGTACAATACAGCTTTTCCTTGCCGATATCTCTCTTTTGCAAAGAGCTAGGCATTGGAAAATTCAGGGCTATAACGTGTAGATGAAGCACTAATAGGAGGCTTTAAAATTTTCATTCTAATGTCCTTCGTTTGGGAGAAAAATGCAAAGGTACAATACAGCTTTTCCTTGTCGATATCTCTCTTTTGCAAAGAGATAGGCATTGGAAAATTCAGGGCTATAACGTGTATATGAAGCACTAACAGGAGGCTTTAAAATTTTCATTCTAGTGTCTTTCGTTTGGGAGAAAAATGCAAAGGTACAATACAGCTTTTCCTTGCCGATATCTCTCTTTTGCAAAGAGCTAGGCATTGGAAAATTCAGGGCTATAACGTGTAGATGAAGCTCTAACAGTAGACTTTAAAATTTTCATTCTAGTGTCTTTCGTTTGGGAGAAAAATGCAAAGGTACAATACAGCTTTTCCTTGCCAATATCTCTCTTTTGCAAAGAGCTAGGCATTGGAAAATTCAGGGCTATAACGTGTAGATGAAGCACTAACAGGAGGCTTTAAAATTTTCATTCTAGTGTCTTTCGTTTGGGAGAAAAATGCAAAGGTACAATACAGCTTTTCCTTGCCGATATCTCTCTTTTGCAAAGAGATAGGCATTGGAAAATTCAGGGCTATAACGTGTAGATGAAGCACTAACAGGAGGCTTTAAAATTTTCATTCTAGTGTCTTTCGTTTGGGAGAAAAATCAGCTTGAATGCTTCAGGGGCTGGGGCATAGCCAACATGAGCCCCACACCGAAGGAGGGTGGAGGTGTTTAATGCAAACTAGGGGTCAGACAAGCGCCGCAAAAGGCCACCATGCCCTGCACGCCCCTTTTCTGTTTTCATATGCAGACGAGGGTTGAAGCCAACTTTGACCCACTGCTTGGATGACATCACCATATGCAAATCCATCTGCGGCAGGCCTTCCCCCAGGAATGCTTGCACTAGTTGTTGCATTTGGTTTGTTGTTTGGGGGTGCTTCAGTATTAGGCAGCCTTCTGCCCTCCCATGTTCATCTGAAAATATGTGTTCTCCCTGCAGTTGTTGTCCCCAGATGAGAGTTCCCTTGTGCTGCCTCAGTTGAATCTCCTTAACTTGACAGAGATGTGCCTGAGCAGCGGCCCTCCCCAGCTCTATCCCAAATCATACTTATTTTGCATAGGAGATACCATGGTCATGAAGATTATTCTCCCAGGGTGAGGTTCATTCATTGCATTCTGGGTATGCTGACCCCTGTGATTTCCCCAAATGTGGGAAACTCGACTGCTTTATTTGTGGTAGTGGGGGACTGTGTTTGTGTTTTCCTCTGGTCAGCTCTGGTAAAAGTCAGATTTCTTTGTTTCAGAGCCTTGTTCTTCTTTTGAGAGTTCCCTTGTGCTAGTTCTTCAGAACGAACAAATCTTTTGCCTTTTACTAAAGATTTCCGTGGAGAGGAGCAAAACTGAGTTTTATCTCAATTTTTGCATGCCCCGTCCTATTGGGGTTTCTTTTATCAGTTTAAAGATAGAACGAGTGTGCTTTAATGTAAGCTCATTTGCGTAGAAATGACAGTAAATGTTTGTTTCTTTTCAAACAGAACTTTCTTGACTATACTAATTGCTTGAAAGATCTGGGAGCACATGGAAAAGAGTACAAACCATGTTTATAGCAAGGGGAAGCCTGGTGAGAAATCTGCTTTCTTTCTTTCAAATTGGGTGCTCACTTTGAGCTGAATGAGGACTGCTGGCATGGCACTCAGGCGACAGGTAGAATCTTGGTCATGCTGTGGTTTCTCTTCAGAACGAACAAATCTTTCGCCTTTTACTAAAGATTTCCGTGGAGAGGAGCAAAACTGAGTTTTATCTCAATTTTTGCATGCCCCATCTTATTGGGGTTTTATTTTATTGGTTTAAAGATAGAACGAGTGTGCTTTAATGTAAGCTCATTTGCATAGAAATGACAGTAAATGTTTGTTTCTTTTCAAACAGAACTTTCTTGACCACACTAATTGTTTGAAAGATCTGGGAGCACATGGAAAAGAGTACAAACCATGTTTATAGCAAGGGGAAGCCTGGTGAGAAATCTGCTTTCTTTCATTCAAATTGGGTGCTCACTTTGAGCTGAATGAGAACTGCTGGCATGGCACTCAGGCGACAGGTGGAATCTTGGTCATGCTCTGGTTTCTCTTCAGAACTAACAAATATTTCGCCTTTTATTAAAGATTTCCGTGGAGAGGAGCAAAACTGAGTTTTATCTCAATTTTTGCATGCCCCATATTATTGGGGTTTCTTTTATCAGTTTAAAGACAGAACGAGTGTGCTTTCTTGTTAGCTTTAATGTAAGTTTATTTGCATAACAATGACAGTAAATGTTTGTTTCTTTTCAAACAGAACTTTCTTGACCATGCTACTTGCTTGAAAGATCTGGGAGCACATGGAAAACAGTACAAACCATGCAGTATCACAAGAGCCTTTATTTGATCTTTCATGAAGATAGAGCAGAATTGAGGACACGTCAACAATTTCTGCCGAAGGTGGTTCATCTTTCCACATGGTGCCTTTGGCCACTGACACCTTCGTTGAGTCAAAGTCTCTGGCTGTGGTCAGAACTTTGAAAATTTATGTCACCAGAACGGTTCAGATTAGGAAAACAGAGGCTCTGTTTGTCCTGTATGCTCCCAACATGATTGGGTGTCCTGCTTCCATGCAGACCATTATGCGCTGGATCTGTGGTAAAATTCAGCATGCTCATTCCACGGCAGGATTGCCGTTACTGAATTAGGTGAAGACCCATTCTACTAGAAAGGTGGGTTCATCCTGGGCAGCTGGTCGGGGAGTCTCGGCATTGCAACTTTGCCGAGCAACTATTTAGTAAACACTTTTGCTAAGTTTTACAAGTTTGATACCTTGGCTGATGATAACCTCAAGTTGGGTCATTCGGTGCTGCAGAGTCGTACGCACTCTCCCACCCGTTCAAGAGCTTTGGTATAACCCCATGGTTCTTAATGTGACCCCAGCATCCTCTAGGTCGTATGAGAAAATAGGATTTTAATACCTACCGGTAAATCCTTTTCTCTTAGTACGTAGAGGATGCTGGGCACCCGTCCCAGTCCATACTGTGTCTGCAGTTATTACTTGTGGTTATACACATGTTGTGTTACGGTTCTGGTCAGCTTTTTGCTGCAATTGTTCATGCCGTTGGCTTGTGTTCTGTTGAATGCCACGTTCTGCGGCATGCTTAAGGTGTGAGCTGGTAAGATGCTCACCTTAGTTTAACAATAAATCCTTTCCTCGAAATGTCCGTCTCCCTGGGCACAGTTCCTATAACTGGAGTCTGGAGGAGGGGCATAGAGGGAGGAGCCAGTTCACACCCTTTGAAAGTCTTAAAGTGCCCATGTCTCTTGCGGATCCCGTCTATACCCCATGGTTCTTAATGTGACCCCAGCATCCTCTACGGACTAAGAGAAAAGGATGCCCTTGTGTACTATCCTGACTTCTCCTCCCGTCTGCTTACTTTGTGCCTTCCAACGCACAATGCGAACTACAGGTGGTGCTGCAGGGCCCACACCCTTTTACTTGCCTTACAGAGCAGCTCTGGAGCTGTTACAGTGCCCAGCTGCTGCAAGAAATCAGCATGAATGCTTCAGGGGATGGGGCATGGCCAACATGAGCCCCACACCAAAGGAGGGTGGGGGTGTTTAATGCGAACTAGGGGTCATCCAAGCACTGCAAAAGGCCGCCATGCCCTGCATGCCCCTTTTCTCTTTTTATATGCAGATGAGGGTTCCAGCCAACTTTGGCCCACTGCTTGGATGACATCACCGTATGCAAATCCGTCTGCTGCAGACCTTCCCCCAGGAATGCTGTTACTAGTTGTTGGATATGGTTTGATATTTGATGGTGCTTCAGTATTAGGCAGCCTTCCGCCATCCCATGTTCATCTGAAAAGATGTGGTCTCCCTGCAGTTGTTGTCCCCAGACGAGAGTTCCCTTGTGCTTCCTCAGTTGAATCTCCTTAACTTGACGGGGGAGGGGCTGCCCGAGCTGCCACCCTCCCCAGCCCTATCCCAACTCATACTTATTTTACATATTAGATCTCTTGATCATGAAGATTGTTCTCACAGGGTGAGGTTCATCCATTATATTTTAAAATAGGAAGGTACAAATTACATATTTGAATTGCATCTATGTGCTGGATTCAAATGTCCCCCCCCCTTCCTTTCTCAATTGTGCCCGTCAGCAGCTATTCTAAGGTTGCTGCCAATGGGTGTGACACATTAATTTCTTCTGTGGGGTACACTGGACTCCACAAGGATTCACATTGGGGTGTAGAGTAGGATCTTGATCTGAGGCACCAACCGGCTCAAAGCTTTTGACTGTTCCCAAGAAGCTCAGTGCATTCTCCTCTATAACCCCGCTTCCATGAACAGGGAGCTCAGTTTGTAGTTGGTGCCTTCAGTAGCAGGCCAATTAACAGGGGCCTGCCTCAGGCAGCCTATTCTTAGCTATTAATTTTGACAAGAAAAGAAGAACTTGTTTTATGAGAATCTACAAGGGCTGCAGCAGGCTAGGTCTAATAGACATCTTTACTGCAGCTTCATCACTCCCAGCGGCGCTATATACTCCCGTGCCCTGGTTGCTGGGTCACTGCAGCGGAGGCTCCGGTTTCATCCTAAGGTCAGTCACACACACACCACCCTTCCGGATCACGAGGCCGCTGATGAAGGGGAGCGAGGCCGTAGGGGGTGGGCCGTGTGCGCACTGCGGTGGACACTGATTACTGGGCAGCCGCTCCACTAGCCACCAGGTACAGTTAAGGAGCACAGGTCTGGGGGTTTTTCTCCTATATTAACCCAATTTTGTACTGCCCGCAGCGCATTGTGATAGGTAATAGGGCCTGATTCAGGTTGGATTGCAATCACAATAAGCGATCCAACTGCAAAAATTGCTAAGAGCATACGCATGTGCCTGCATTTTCTGCGGCACCCCGCAGAGAATGTGATCGCCTCTGCCTGTCAATCGGGGTGGGGAAGGGGGGGAGAGGTGGGTCAGCAACACTCCATTTCCAAGTCAGGGATGGAGCGGTGCGGGGGCAAGGCTTCAAAATGGGGTCTGCAACGGAGGAGACACAGGGGGCGTGGTCACAGCGGCTGTATGACATCACATTCAGCCGCTGTGATCACAAAAATGGTGGCGGCTTCCTGCGCGCACATACAGTCTGCACCAGCAGGAGCCTACACCATTTTTTATGATCACGCTGAACTGCAGTGCGACTGCAATTACAGCATGGTCAAGAAGGGAGGCGTCATGCTGGGTGGCCATGCCCTGTCACTGTGCAGGAGCCAGCACCGCTCACACACTAGTCCCCGGGTGCAGCCCCCAACCCCCGGGACACCCGGAGCAACAAAATGTAGATTCAGGCCACCAGGCCACGCCCCTACCTATGAAACCATGCCTCCTTTTTACCATTGCGCTGCTTATCTGCGCGCACTGCATTACAATCTCCCTCGCCACCTCTCTGTGTGTCACCAGTGATAGTGACACCTCTGCCATGCTTGTAGCAGCTGGTCCTAAGATCTACGCCTCAAACCCTGAGTGTTTGCCCTTGTGACTTGTTGATCATCATAGCGAAGCAGATGCTTACAGAAAACTGCAGGGGCTTAGATTGAAAATAAAAAAATTGATGGGTATAAGGTAGAGAGGAGCGGGTTCGGTTCTCCGAGAACCGAATTCCCCACGAACTCCACGTGGTTTACACTGGTCCGAGGCAGGCTCGGTTGTTCCCGCCTGACTCGGAAAACCTGAACAAGGGAAAATGTCATCATCCCGCTGTCGGATTCTCGCGAGATTCGGATTCCATATAAAGAGCTGCGCGTTGCTGCCATTTTTACTCGTGCATTGAAGAGAGAGCGGAGAGGACGTGGCTATGTTCTCTCAGTGGAAATCTCAATATCAGTGCTCAGTATCAGTGGTTACTTATTGCTGCTCAGTAATACTAGTAGTGTGTCTCTCCTGCTCAGTGTCAGTTCTCAGTAGTATCCTCATCAGTGCTCAGTATCACTGCTCATTGTCTTGTGCTGCATTGTGGTGCTCAGCATACTACAGTACATTACTAATAGTCCAGTGCTGCATCTTGCTGCTCAGTGTCAGTTCTAGTATCCTCATCAGTGCTCACTATCACTGCTCATTGCATTGTGGTGTTCTGTATACTACAATAACATAGTAATATAGTAACATAGTTTTTGAGGTTGAATAGAGGCAAATTGCCCATCGTGTTCAACCTGTTTTAAGTTGTGATGATTCTACATACTTGCTGAATAATGTTTTATGACTAGTTAGCTACTATAACTCATGTTACCCCCGGATTAACCATGTTGATATTTTAAGTATTATAACCTTGGATAGCTTTTTCATTCAGAAATGTATCCATTCCTTTTTTAAATCCAATTACAGAGTCCGCCATTACCACCTTCCCTGGCAGGGAATTCCACATCCTGATTGCCCTAACAGTGAAGAAACCTTTCCTCCATTGCGTTCTGAACTTTCCTCCAGTCGCAGCGAGTGACCACGTGTTCTTTTAATAAATAATTCCTCTGATAACTCTTTGTTATGTATCTTTACATATTTGAAGATATTAATAATATCTCCTCTTAGGCACCTCTTTTCTAGTGTATAAATATTCAGCCTAGTAAGTCTTTCCTTATAGTCCAGTACTTTTAGGCCTTTAATCAATTTAGTCTTCAGGATCTCTTACACTTCCATGAGCAGCAGAGTAGTGCAATGGAAGCATGCTGGGCCCATAACCCAGAGGTCGATTGATCGAAACTATCCTCTGCTATGTGCATTTTTTTTTTTATAATTAAAGTAATCAAAAACTGGGATTGATATTTTGGCTCTTTTATTTTTACTTAAAGTACAATAACTTTTATCATTTTAATTTGTTTTAATAGTATATTGACAGCATTGTTTTCTTTAAAAAATCCACTTAATTTTCTTTACCCTATTACTGAAATGGTAATTGACAAAAACAAACTACATTGTCACCAGAAGAGCAATGCAAAATGTACAAGTGATATATGAAAATCATCTTCCATCTTGAATTTCAATGATGCATTGGGACAACAATTTGTGAGAAACATCTTCACCCACAAAGAAAGATTTTCTTAATTCCTTACCTGTGTGCTGATTAGATATCACCTTGTTTTCACATTAAACAGACTTCCCCGTGAGGAAGCAGCAAGGATGCAGTGACGTTTCCTGGTGTCAACCTGTATTATTTCAGTAGACATTGAAATGAGGATGCATCTTTGATGCCTTTCCAATGAACCAAGTTTATTTCAGTAATAGGTGAAAAACCATTCCTACAAAGGTGTTAATCAGAGACTTGGCTTTGTGGACACTTTTCAGAGAGCAAATTTGTTAGCATAAACATAAAATCAGAAAATGAAGAGCTATTTAATCACTCAATTGGACTTTTCTGCCAGCATATTTTTTTTCTCTGCAACCCACTGCTAAATTGTGCTTCCTAGCTGTTTTTTTATAAAATCACTTAATCAAATCTAACTCTGATTACATCAGAGAAGGCCAGGTACCCTACACCATAAGGGGGGTTTTTGAAATTTTGACTTGTCTACTTAAAGATCACCAAAATCTGATTACAAGGTCAATTACATCCCTGGGTGGGATTGAACCACCAACCTTTTGGTTAATAGCCAAACATGCTAACCGATTGCGCCACAGAGACACCTTGCAAAAGTCAATACTGACAAAGGCTAATAATCATTCATCTAGAACGTTTCCTAGAAAAACTTTAAAAAGTCAATAATCTGGAGAATTTTTGTAAGAAACACATTGGTACTTTCCCATGATGAGTGAGTGCTTCAGGATTTCTTGCACTTACATGGGCTATTAACCAAAAGGTTGGTGGTTCAATCCCACCCAGGGATGTAATTGACCTTGTCATCAGATTTTGGTGATCTTTAAGTAGACAAGTCAAAATTTCAAACCCCCTCTTATGGTGTAGGGTACCTGGCCTTCTCTGACGTAATCAGAGTTAGATTTAATTAAGTGATTTTATAAAAAACAGCTAGGAAGCACAATTTAGCAGTGGGTTGCAGAGAAAAAAATAACATTTTAAACCTACCGGTAATTTTTTTTTCTCGTAGTCCGTAGAGGATGATGGGGACTCCGTAAGGACCATGGGGGATAGACGGGCTCCGCAGCAGACATGGGCACTTTAAGAAAGACTTTAGATCTGGGTGTGCACTGGCTCCTCCCTCTTTGCCCCTCCTCCATACCTCAGTTAGAGAAACTGTGCCCAGAGGAGACAGACAGTTCGAGGAAAGGATTTTTGTTAATCCAAGGTCAAGATTCATACCAGCCACACCAATCACACCGTATAACTTGTGATATACTACCCAGTTAACAGTATGAATCAAATCTAACTCTGATTACATCAGAGAAGGCCAGGTACCCTACACCATAACAGGGGTTTTCGAAATTTTGACTTGTCTACTTAAAGATCAACAAAATCTGATAACAAGTTCAATTACGTCCCTGGGTGGGATTGAACCACCAACCTTTTGGTTAATAGCCGTATACACTAACTGATTGCGCCACAGCGAAACTTTGCAAAAGTACATACTGACAAAGGCTAATAAGCATTCATCTAGAACGATTCCTAGAAAAACTTTAAAAAGTCAATAATCTGGAGAGTTTTTGTAAGATGTTTCTTCCAGCAACCAATGAAGAAACACATTGGTACTTTCGCATGATGAGTGAGTGCTTCAGGATCTCTTGCACTTACATGTGCAGCAGAGTACTGTAATGGAAGCATGCTGGGTCCATAACCCAGAGGTAGGCAGATTGAAACTATCCTCTGCTATATGACTTGTCTACTTAAATATTACCAAAATTTGATGACAAGGTCAATTACGTCCCTGGATGGGATTGAACCACCAACCTTTTGATTAATAGCTGAACACACTAACCGATTGCGCCACAGAGACACTTTGCAAAAAGTACATACTGACAAAGACTAATAAGCATTCATCTAGAACGTTTCCTAGAAAAACTTTAAAAAGTCAATAATCTGGAGAGTTTTTGTAAGATGTTTCTTCCAGCAACCAATGAAGAAACACATTGGTACTTTCCCATGATGAGTGAGTGCTTCAGGATCTCTTGCACTTACATGTGCAGCAGAGTACTGCAATGGAAGCATGCTGGGCCCATAACCCAGAGGTAGGCAGATTGAAACTATCCTTTGCTATATGCATTTTTTTTTGTTCATTAAAGTAATCCAAAACTGGGATTGATATTTTAGCTTTTATTTTTACTTAAAGTACAATAACTTTTACCATTTTAATTTGTTTTAATAGTATATTGACAGTGTTGTTTTCTTTCAAAAATCCAATTAATTTTCTTTACCCGATTATTAAAATGGTAATTGACAAAAACAAACTACATTGTCACCAGAAGAGCAATACAAAATGTACAAGTGATATATTAAAATCATCTTTCCAGCTTGAATTTCAATGATGCATTGGGGCAACGATTTTGTGAGAAACATCTTCACCCTTAAATAAAGATTTTCTTTATTCCTTACCTGTGTGCTAATTAGATATCACCTTGTTTTCACATTAAACAGACTTCCACATGAGAAAGCAGCAAGGATGCAGTGGCGTTAATGTTTCCTGGTGTCAACCTGTATTATTTCAGTAGATATTGAAATGAGGATGCATCTTGCTGCCTTTCCAATGAAGCAAGTTTAATTTAGTAATAGGTGAAAAACCATCCCTACAAATATGTTAATCAGATACTTGGCTTTGTGGACACTTTTCAGAGAACAAATTAGTTAGCATAAAAATAAAGCCAGAAAATGAAGAGCTGTTTAATCACTCAATTGGATTTTTCTGCCAGCATATTTCTTTTTCTCTGCAACCCACTGCTAAATTGTGCTTCCTAGCTGTTTTTTTATAAAATCACTGATTCAAATCTAACTCTGATTACATCAGAGTAGGCCAGGTACCCTACACCATAAGAAGGGGGTTTGAAATTTTGACTTGTCTACTTAAAGATCACCAAAATCTGATAACAAGGTCAATTACATCGTTGGGTGGGATTGAACCACCAACCCTTTGATTAATAACCAAACACACTAACCGATTGCGCCACAGAGACACTTTACAAACATACATACTGACAAAGGCTAATAAGCATTCATCTAGAACGTTTCCTAGAAAAACTTTAAAAAGTCAATAATCTGGAGAGTTTTTGTAAGATGTTTCTTCCATCAACCAACGAAGAAACACATTGGTACTTTCCCATGATGAGTGAGTGCTTCAGGATCTCTTGCACTTACATGTGCAGCAGAGTACTGCAATGGAAACATGCTGGGCCCATAACCCAGAGGTAGGCAGATTGAAACTATCCTCTGCTATATGCATTTTTTTTTGTTAAAGTAATCCAAAACTGGGATTGATATTTTTGCTCTTTTATTTTTACTTAAAGTACAATAACTTTTACCATTTTAATTTGTTTTAATAGTATATTGACAGTATTGTTTTCTTTCAAAAATCCACTTAATTTTCTTTACCCTATTATTAAAATGGTAATTGACAAAAACAAACTACATTGTCACCAGAAGAGCAATACAAAATGTACAAGTGATATATTAAAATCATCTTTCCAGCTTGAATTTCAATGATGCATTGGGGCAACGATTTTGTGAGAAACACCTTCACCCTTAAATAAAGATTTTCTTAATTCCTTACCTGTGTGCTAATTAGATATCACCTTGTTTTCACATTAAACAGACTTCCACATGCGAAAGCAGCAAGGATGCAGTGGCGTTTATGTTTCCTGGTGTCAACCTGTATTATTTCAGTAGACATTGAAATGAGGATGCATCTTGCTGCCTTTCCAATGAAGCAAGTTTAATTCAGTAATAGGTGAAAAACCATTCCTACAAAGGTGTTAATCAGAGACTTGGCTTTGTGGACACTTTTCAGAGAGCAAATTTGTTAGCATAAACATAAAATCAGAAAATGAAGAGCTGTTTAAACAGCTACTGCCTGAGGGTCTCTTGACCTGGTGCAATACCTCTGTAGCTTTTTGTTGAGGCGGGACGCCATCATGTCTATCTGGAACAGTCCCCACCGACTTGCAATCTGTGCGAAGACTTCCTGATGGAGTCCCCACTCTCCTGGATGTAGGTCGTGTCTGCTGAGGAAGTCTGCTTCCCAGTTGTCCACTCCCGGAATGAACACTGCTGACAGTGCGCTTACATGATTCTCCGCCCAGCGAAGAATTCTGGTGGCTTCCGCCATCGCCACTCTGCTCCTTGTGCCGCCTTGGCGGTTTACATGAACTACTGCGGTGACGTTGTCTGACTGGATCAGAACTGGTTGGTCGCGAAGTAAGGTCTCCGCTTGACATAGGGCGTTGTATATGGCCCTTAGCTCCAGGATGTTGATGTGAAGACAAGTCTCCTGACTTGACCAAAGACCTTGGAAATTTCTTCCCTGTGTGGCTGCTCCCCAACCTCGGAGGCTCGCGTTCGTGGTCACCAGGATCCAGTCCTGAATGCCGAACCTGCGGCCCTCTAGAAGGTGAGCACTCTGCAGCCACCACAGGAGAGATACCCTGGCCCTGGGGGACAGGGTGATCAACTGATGAATCTGTAGATGTGACCCGGACCACTTGTCCAGTAGGTCCCATTGCAAGATCCTCGCATGGAACCTGCCGAAGGGAATGGCCTCGTATGATGCCACCATCATTCCCAGGACTCGAGTGCAGTGATGCACTGACACCTGTTTTGGTTTCAATAGGTTCCTGACCAGAGTCATGAGTTCCTGGGCCTTTTCTATCGGAAGATAAACCCTTTTCTGGTCCGTATCCAGAATAATGCCCAAGCAAAGTCAGACGAGTCGTAGGAACCAACTGCGACTTCGGGATATTGAGAATCCAGCCGTTTTGCTGTAACACCTTCAATGAAAGTTATACGCTGTTCAGCAACTGCTCTCTTGATCTCGCTTTTATGAGGAGATCGTTCAAGTACGGGATAATTGTGACACCTTGCTTTCGCAGGAGCACCATAATTTCCGTCATTACCTTGGTGAAAATTCTCGGAGAAAATTCTGGAGAGACCAAACGGCAACGTCTGAAATTGGTAATGACAATACTGTACCGCAAATCTTAGGTACGCCTGATGAGGTGGATAAATGAGTACATGAAGGTATGCATCCTTTATGTCCAGAGATATCATAAAATCCCCCCCTTCTAGGCTGGCGATGACCGCTCTTAGCGATTCCATCTTGAACTTGAACCTTTTCAAGTATAGGTTCAGGGATTTTAAATTTAATATGGGTCTGACCAAACCGTCCGGTTTTGGGACTACAAACAGGGTCGAATAATTTCCCTTTCCTTGTTGAAGCAGGGGAACCTTGACCACCACCTGTTGAAGATACAATTTGTGAATTGCATTTAACACTATCTCCCTTTCCTGGGGAGAAGATGGTAGGGCCGATTTGAAAAACCGGCGAGGAGGCACCTCTTCGAATTTCAGCTTGTAACCCTGAGAAACAATTTCTATTGCCTAGGGATCCACCTGCGAATGAACCCAGATGTGGCTGAAAACACGAAGACGTGCCCCCAACTGGGCGGACTCCTTTAGCGGAGCCCCAGCGTCATGCGGTGGATTTTGTAGAGGCCGGGGAGGACTTCTGTTCCTGGGAACTAGCTGTGTTGTGCAGCTTCTTCCCTCTGCCCTTACCTCTGGCAAGAAAGGACGCACCTCGTACTTTCTTGTTTCTCTGTGATCGAAAGGACTGCATTTGATAATGTGGTGCTTTCTTAGGCTGTGAGGGAATATAAGGCAAAAAAATTGATTTACCAGCTGTAGCTGTGGAGACAAGGTCCGAGAGACCTTCCCCAAACAATTCCTCACACCTGTAAGGTAAAACCTCCATATGCCTTTTTGAGTCGGCATCACCTGTCCATTGCCGGGTCCATAGGACTCGTCTAGCAGAAATCGACATAGCGTTTATTCTAGAACCCAGTAGACTAATGTCACTTTGAGCATCTCTCATATATAGGACAGCATCTTTTATATGCCCTATGGTCAATAACATAGCATCCTTATCTAGGGTCTCAATCTCTGCTGATAAGGTATCTGTCCATGCTGCCACCGCGCTACAACCTCGGCCGACGCAATTGCCGGTCTGAGTAAGGTACCAGAATGTGTGTAAATGGACTTTAGGGTAACCTCCTGCTTGCGGTCAGCAGGGTCCCTGATGGTAGCCGTATCCTGGGATGGCAGCGCTACCTTTTTGGATAAGCGTGTCAATGCTTTATCCACCCTAGGGGAGGATTCCCACCGTATCCTGTCCATTGGCGGGAAAGGATACGCCATAAGAATCCTTTTGGGAATCTGCAGCTTTTTGTCTGGAGATTCCCAAGCTTTTTCACATAATTCGTTCAACTCATGTGAGGGGGGAAAGGTTATCTCAGGTTTCTTTCCCTTATACATGTGTACCCTCGTGTCAGGGACAGGGGACTCTGTGATGTGCAAAACATCTTTTATTGCAATAATCATATATCGAATACATTTAGCCAATTTTGGTTGTAACTTTGCATCATCGTAGTCGACACTGGAGTCAGAATCTGTGTCGGTATCTGTGTCAACTATTTGGGATAGTGGGCGCTTTTGAAACCCCGAAGGTCCCTGCGACATAGGGACAGGCATGGGTTGACTCCCTGACTGTTCCCTAGCTTCAGCTTTGTCTAATCTCTTGTGTAATAAGTTTACATTAGCACTTAAAACATTCCACATATCCATCCAGTCAGGTGTCGGCGTTGTCGATGGAGACACCACATTAATTTGCTCCTGCTCCTCTCTAGGAGAGCCTTCTACCTCAGACATGTCGACACACGTGTACCGACACACCATACACTCAGGGAATCCTCTTATCTGAGGACAGTTCCCCAACAAGGCCCTTTGGAGAGACAGAGAGAGAAAGTATGCCAGCACACACCCCAGCGCTATATGACCCAGGAAAAAAACACAATCATTTTATGTTTACCCAGTAGCGCTGTATTTCCATATATATATGCGCCTAATTATGTGCCCCCTCTTCTTTAAGACCCTCTTTCTACCGTGGTATAAGCAGGGGAGAGTCCATGGAGCTTCCCCTCAGCGGTGCTGTGGAGAAAATGGCGCTGGGGAGTGCTGAGGGAGAAGCCCCACCCCCTCAGCGACGGGCTTCTGTCCCGCTCAAATAGCCCCCCCCATAAAAAAATGGCGGGGGCTCTTATATATATATACAGTGCCTAGCTGCATATATATTTATTTTGCCAAAGAGAGGTCTATATTGCTGCCCAGGGCGTCCCCCCTGCGCCCTTCACCCTTACACTGACTGCCGTGTGTGAGGTGTATGGGAGCAATGGAGCACAGCTTTACTGCTGTGCGTTACCTCAGTGAAGATCATGAAGTCTTCCGCCGCCTCTGAAGTCTTCTTTTCTTCTCATACTCACCCGGCTTCTATCTTCCGGCTCTGCGAGGGGGACGGCGGCGCGGCTCTGGGACGGACGGCGAGGGTGAGACCTGCGTACCGATCCCTCTGGAGCTAATGCTGTACAGTAGCCTAAGAAGCAGAGCCTATCAACTCACAGAAGTAGGTGTGCATCTCTCCCCTCCGCCCCTCGATGCAGGGAGTCTGTTGCCAGCAGGCTCCCTGAAAATAAAAAAATCTAACAAATATACTTTCTGTCAGGAAACTCAGGAGAGCTCCCTGAAAAGCACCCAGTCTCCTCTGGGCACAGTAGTAAACTGAGGTCTGGAGGAGGGGCATAGAGGGAGGAGCCAGTGCACACCCAGATCTAAAGTCTTTCTTAAAGTGCCCATGTCTCCTGCGGAGCCCGTCTATCCCCCATGGTCCTTACGGATTCCCCAGCATCCTCTAGGACGTAAGAGAAAAATTATGCTGGCAGAAAAATCCAATTGAGTGATTAAACAGCTCCAGAGCTGCTCTGTAAGGCAAGTAAAAGGGTGTGGGCCCTGCAGCACTACCTGTAGTTTGCATTGTGCATTGGAAGCCTAGTTTGCTGTCTGTTTCCACTTCTTTTTTCTTGATCCCCTCCCGTCTATACCCTTGTGCACTATCCTGACTTCTCCTCCCGTCTGCTTACTTTGTGCCTTCCAATGCACAATGCAAACTACAGGTAGTGCTGCAGGGCCCACACCCTTTTACTTGCCTTACAGAGCAGCTCTTGAGCTGTTACAGTGCCCAGCTGCTGCAAGAAATCAGCGTGAATGCTTCAGGGGCTGGGGCATGGCCAACATGAGCCCCACACCGAAGGAGGGTGGGGGTGTTTAATGCGAACTAGGGGTCTTGCACAATGCGAACTACAGGTAGTGCTGCAGGGCCCACACCCTTTTACTTGCCTTACAGAGCAGCTCTGGAGCTGTTACAGTGCCCAGCTGCTGCAAGAAATCAGCTTGAATCCTTCAGGGGCTGGGGCATAGCCAACATGAGCCCCACACCGACAGAGGGTGGAGGTGTTTAATGCGAACTAGGGGTCATCCAAGTGCCGCAAAAGGCCGCCATGCCCTGCACGCCCCTTTTCTCTTTTCATATGCAGACGAGGGTTGAAGCCAACTTTGACCCACTGCTTGGATGACATCGCCATATGCAAATCCATCTGCTGCAGGCCTTCCTCCAGGAATGCTTGCACTAGTTGTTGCATTTGGTTTGTTGTTTGGGGGTGCTTCAGTATTAGGCAGCCTTCTGCCCTCCCATGTTCATCTGAAAATATGTGTTCTCCCTGCAGTTGTTGTCCCCAGATGAGAGTTCCCTTGTGCTGCCTCAGTTGAATCTCCTTTACTTGACAGAGATGTGCCTGAGCAGCGGCCCTCCCCAGCCCTATCCCAAATCATACTTATTTTGCATAGGAGATACCATGGTCATGAAGACTGTTCTCCCAGGGTGCGGTTCATTCATTGCATTCTGGGTATGCTGACCCCTGTGATTTCCCCAAATGTGGGAAACTCGACTGCATTATTTAATGCGAACTAGGGGTCATCCAAGCACCGCAAAAGGCCGCCATGCCCTGCATACCCCTTTTCTCTTTTCATAAGCAGACGAGGTTTGAAGCCAACCTTGACCCACTGCTTGGATGACATCACTTGCTGCCTTTCCAATGAAGCAAGTTTAATTTAATAATAGGTGAAAAACCATCCCTACAAAGGTGTTAATAAGATACTTGGCTTTGTGACACTTTTCAGAGCACAAATTTGTTAGCATAAAAATAAAGCCAGAAAATGAAGAGCTGTTTAATCACTCAATTGGATTTTTCTGCCAGCATATTTCTTTTTCTCTGCAACCCACTGCTAAATTGTGCTTCGTGGCTGTTTTTTTTATAAAATCACTTAATCAAATCTAACTCTGATTACATCAGAGAAGGCCAGGTACCCTACACCATAACAGGGGTTTTCGAAATTTTGACTTGTCTACTTAAAGATCACCAAAATCTGATAACAAGGTCAATTACGTCCCTAGGTGGGATTGAACCACCAACCTTTTGGTTAACAACTGAACACGCTAACTGTTTGTGCCTCAGAGACACTTTGCGAAAGTACATACTGACAAAGGCTAATAAGCATTCATCTAGAACGTTTCCTAGAAAAACTTTAAAAAGTCAATAATCTGGAGAGTTTTTGTAAGATGTTTCTTCCATCAACCAATGAAGAAACACATTGGTACTTTCCCATGATGAGTGAGTGCTTCAGGATCTCTTGCACTTACATGTGCAGCAGAGTACTGTAATGGAAGCATGCTGGGTCCATAACCCAGAGGTAGGCAGATTGAAACTATCCTCTGCTATATGCATTGTTTTTTGTTAATTAAAGTAATCCAAAACTGGGATTGATATTTTTGCTCTTTTATTTTTACTTAAAGTACAATAACTTTTACCATTTTAATTTGTTTTAATAGTATATTGACAGTATTGTTTTCTTTCAAAAATCCACTTAATTTTCTTTACCCTATTATTAAAATGGTAATTGACAAAAACAAACTACATTGTCACCAGAAGAGCAGTACAAAATATACAAGTGATATATTAAAATCATCTTTCCAGCTTTAATTTCAATGATGCCTTGGTGCAACAATTTTGTGAGAAACATCTTCACCCATAAAGAAAGATTTTCTTAATTCCTTACCTGTGTGCTGATTAGATATCACCTTGTTTTCACATTAAACAGACTTCCCCATGAGGAAGCAGCAAGGATGCAGTGACGTTTATGTTTCCTGGTGTCAACCTGTATTATTTCAGTAGACATTGAAATGAGGATGCATCTTGCTTCCTTTCCAAAGAAGCAAGTTTAATTCAGTAATAGGTGGATAATCATTCCTACAAAGGTGTTAATCAGAGACTTGGCTTTGTGGACACTTTTCAGAGAGCAAATTTGTTAGCATAAACATAAAATCAGAAAATGAAGAGCTGTTTAATCACTCAATTGGACTTTTCTGCCAGCATAATTTTTTTTCTCTGCAACCCACTGCTAAATTGTGCTTCCTAGCTGTTTTTTATAAAATCACTTAATCAAATCTAACTCTGATTACATCAGAGAAGGCCGGGTACCCTACACCATAAGAGGGGGTTTGAAATTTTTACTTGTCTACTTAAAGATCACCAAAATCTGATAACAAGGTCAATTACGTCCCTGGGTGGGATTGAATCACCAACCTTTAGGTTAATAGCCATACACACTGACTGATTGCGCCACAGCGACACTTTGCAAAAGTACATACTGACAAAGGCTAATAAGCATTCATCTAGAACGTTTCCTAGAAAAACTTTAAAAAGTCAATAATCTGGAGAATTTTTGTAAGAAACACATTGGTACTTTCCCATGATGAGTGAGTGCTTCAGGATCTCTTGCACTTACATGGGCTATTAACCAAAAGGTTCCCACCCAGTGATGTAATTGACCTTGTGATCAGATTTTGGTGATCTTTAAGTAGACAAGTCAAAATTTCAAACCCCCTCTTATGGTGTAGGGTACCTGGCCTTCTCTGACGTAATCAGAGTTAGATTTAATTAAGGTGCGCAAGGACATAGAAGGGAGCGGTTTAAGAAAAGAGAAGTGGAAACAGACAGCAAACTAGGCTGGAGAGAGACCTGAGACAAAGAGATCTGAATTATACGAGAGCCGACCAGGGGAAACACAAATTATGCAGTCAAGTTTCCCACATTTGGGGAAATCGCAGGAGCAGCACACCCAGAGTGCAATGGGTGAGCCTTGCCCTGGGAGAAGCACCTTCATGATCATAGTATCTCACCTGGCAGGTAAGTAGGAGTTGGGCTAGTGCTGGGGAGGGTCGCTGCTCGGGTACGCCCCTGTCAAGTGAAGGAGATCCAACTGAGGCAGCACAAGGGAACTCTCGAAAGAAGAACAAGGCTAGAAGAAGATCTGAGACAAAGAAATCTGACTTTTACCAGAGCTGACCAGAGGAAAGCACAAACACAGTCCCCCACTACCACCAGGAAACATTAACGCCACTGCATCCTTGCTGCTTTCTCATGTGGAAGTCTATTTAATGTGAAAACAAGGTGCTATCTAATTAGCACACAGAAAAGAAAATTAAGTGAATTTTTGAAAGAAAACAATACTGTCAATATACTATTAAAACAAATTAAAATGGTAAAAGTTATTGTACTTTAAGTAAAAATAAAAGAGCAAAAATGTCAATCCCAGTTTTGGATTACTTTAATTAACAAAAAAAATGCATATAGCAGAGGATAGTTTCAATCTGCCTACCTCTGGGTTATGGACCCAGCATGCTTCCATTACAGTACTCTGCTGCACATGTAAGTGCAAGAGATCCTGAAGCACTCACTCATCATGGGAAAGTACCAATGTGTTTCTTCATTGGTTGATGGAAGAAACATCTTACAAAAACTCTCCACATTATTGACTTTTTAAAATGTTTCTAGGAAACGTTCTAGATGAATGCTTATTAGCCTTTTTCAGTATATGCTTTTGCAAAGTGTCGCTGTGGCGCAATCAGTTAGTGTGTAAGGCTATTAACCAAAAAGTTGGTGGTTCAATCCCACCCAGGGACGTAATTGACCTTGTTATCAGATTTTGGTGATCTTTATGTAGACAAGTAAAAATTTCAAACCCCCTCTTATGGTGTAGGGTACCTGGCCTTCTCTGATGTAATCAGAGTTAGATTTGATTCAGTGATTTTATAAAAAACAGCTAGGAAGCACAATTTAGCAGTGGGTTGCAGAGAAAAAGAAATATGCTGGCAAAAAAATCCAATTGAGTGATTAAACAGCTCTTCATTTTCTGGCTTTATTTTTATGCTAACAAATTTGTTCTGTGAAAAGTGTCCACAAAGCCAAGTCTCTGATTAACACCTTTGTAGGGATGGTTTTTCACCTATTACTAAATTAAACTTGCTTCATTGGAAAGGCAGCAAGATGCATCCTCATTTCAATATCTACAGAAATAATACAGGTTGACACCAGGAAACATTAACGCCACTGCAAACTTGCTGCTTTCTCATGTGGAAGTCTGTTTAATGTGAAAACAAGGTGATATCTAATTAGCACACAGGTAAGGAATTAAGAAAATCTTTATTTAAGGGTGAAGATGTTTCTCACAAAATCGTTGCCCCAATGCATCATTGAAATTCAAGCTGGAAAGATGATTTTAATATATCACTTGTACATTTTGTATTGCTCTTCTGGTGACAATGTAGTTTGTTTTTGTCAATTACCATTTTAATAATCGGGTAAAGAAAATTAATTGGATTTTTGAAAGAAAACAATACTGTCAATATACTATTAAAACAAATTAAAATGGTAAAAGTTATTGTACTTTAAGTAAAAATAAAAGAGCAAAAATATCAATCCCAGTTTTGGATTACTTTAATTAACAAAAAAAAATGCATATAGCAGAGGATAGTTTCAATCTGCCTACCTCTGGGTTATGGACCCAGCATGCTTCCATTACAGTACTCTGCTGCACATGTAAGTGCAAGAGGTCCTGAAGCACTCACTTATCATGGGAAAGTACCAATGTGTTTCTTCATTGGTTGATGGAAGAAACATCTTACAAAAACTCTCCACATTATTGACTTTTTAAAATGTTTCTAGGAAGCGTTCTAGATGAATGCTTATTAGCCTTTGTCAGTATGTACTTTTGCAAAGTGTCGCTGTGGCGCAATCAGTTAGTGTGTATGGTTATTAACCAAAAGGTTGGTGGTTCAATCCCACCCAGGGACGTAATTGACCTTGTTATCAGATTTTGGTGATCTTTAAGTAGACAAGTCAAAATTTCAAACCCCCTGTTATGGTGTAGGGTACCTGGCCTTCTCTGATGTAATCAGAGTTAGATTTGATTCAGTGATTTTATAAAAACAGCTAGGAAGCACAATTTAGCAGTGGGTTGCAGAGAAAAAGAAATATGCTGGCAAAAAAATCCAATTGAGTGATTAAACAGCTCTTCATTTTCTGGCTTTATTTTTATGCTAACAAATTTGTTCTCTGAAAAGTGTCCACAAAGCCAAGTCTCTGATTAACACCTTTGTAGGGATGGTTTTTCACCTATTACTAAATTAAACTTGCTTCATTGGAAAGGCAGCAAGATGCATCCTCATTTCAATGTCTACTGAAATAATACAGGTTGACACCAGGAAACATTAACGCCACTGCATCCTTGCTGCTTTCGCATGTTGAAGTCTGTTTAATGTGAAAACAAGGTGATATCTAATTAGCACACAGGTAAGGAATTAAGAAAATCTTTATTCAAGGGTGAAGGTGTTTCTCACAAAATCGTTACCCCAATGCATCATTGAAATTCAAGCTGGAAAGATGATTTTAATATATCACTTGTACATTTTGTATTGCTCTTCTGGTGACAATGTAGTTTGTTTTTGTCAATTACCATTTTAATAATAGGGTAAAGAAAATTAAGTGGATTTTTGAAAGAAAACAATACTGTCAATATACTATTAAAACAAATTAAAAAGGTAAAAGTTATTGCACTTTAAGTAAAAATAAAAGAGCAAAAATATCAATCCCAGTTTTGGATTACTTTAATTAACAAAAAAAAATGCATATAGCAGAGGATAGTTTCAATCTGCCTACCTCTGGGTTATGGGCCCAGCATTTTTCCATTGCAGTACTCTGCTGCACATGTAAGTGCAAGAGATCCTGAAGCACTCACTCATCATGGGAAAGTACCAATGTGTTTCTTCGTTGGTTGATGGAAGAAACATCTTACAAAAACTCTCCAGATTATTGACTTTTTAAAGTTTTTCTAGGAAACGTTCTAGATGAATGCTTATTAGCCTTTGTCAGTATGTACGTTTGTAAAGTGTCTCTGTGGCGCAATCTGTTGGTGTGTTTGGTTATTAATCACAGGGTTGGTGGTTCAATCCCACGCAGGGATGTAATTGACCTTGTTATCAGATTTTGGTGATCTTTAAGTAGACAAGTCAAAATTTCAAACCCCCTTCTTATGGTGTAGGGTACCTGGCCTACTCTGATGTAATCAGAGTTAGATTTGAATCAGTGATTTTATAAAAAAAACAGCTAGGAAGCACAATTTAGCAGTGGGTTGCAGAGAAAAAGAAATATGCTGGCAGAAAAATCCAATTGAGTGATTAAACAGCTCTTCATTTTCTGGCTTTATTTTTATGCTAACGAATTTGTTCTCTGAAAAGTGTCCACAAAGCCAAGTATCTGATTAACATATTTGTAGGGATGGTTTTTCACCTATTACTAAATTAAACTTGCTTCATTGGAAAGGCAGCAAGATGCATCCTCATTTCAATATCTACTGAAATAATACAGGTTGACACCAGGAAACATTAACGCCACTGCATCCTTGCTGCTTTCTCATGTGGAAGTCTGTTTAATGTGAAAACAAGGTGATATCTAATTAGCACACAGGTAAGGAATTAAGAAAATCTTTATTTAAGGGTGAAGATGTTTCTCACAAAATCGTTGCCCCAATGCATCATTGAAATTCAAGCTGGAAAGATGATTTTAATATATCACTTGTACATTTTGTATTGCTCTTCTGGTGACAATGTAGTTTGTTTTTGTCAATTACCATTTTAATAATCGGGTAAAGAAAATTAATAGGATTTTTGAAAGAAAACAATACTGTCAATATACTATTAAAACAAATTAAAATGGTAAAAGTTATTGTACTTTAAGTAAAAATAAAAGCTAAAATATCAATCCCAGTTTTGGATTACTTTAATGAACAAAAAAAAATGCATATAGCAAAGGATAGTTTCAATCTGCCTACCTCTGGGTTATGGGCCCAGCATGCTTCCATTGCAGTACTCTGCTGCACATGTAAGTGCAAGAGATCCTGAAGCACTCACTCATCATGCGAAAGTACCAATGTGTTTCTTCATTGGTTGCTGGAAGAAACATCTTACAAAAACTCTCCAGATTATTGACTTTTTAAAGTTTTTCTAGGAAACGTTCTAGATGAATGCTTATTAGTCTTTGTCAGTATGTACTTTTCGCAAAGTGTCTCTGTGGCGCAATCGGTTAGTGTGTTCAGCTATTAATCAAAAGGTTGGTGGTTCAATCCCATCCAGGGACGTAATTGACCTTGTGATCAGATTTTGGTAATATTTAAGTAGACAAGTCAAAATTGCAAACCCCCTCTTATGGTGTAGGGTACCTGGCCTTCTCTGATGTAATCAGAGTTAGATTTGATTAAGTGATTTTATAAAAAAACAGCTAGGAAGCACAATTTAGCAGTGGGTTGCAGAGAAAAAGAAAAATGCTGGCAGAAAAATCCAATTAAGTGATTAAACAGCTCTTCATTTTCTGGCTTTATTTTTATGATTACAAATTTGTTCTCTGAAAAGTGTCCACAAAGCCAAGTATCTGATTAACATCTTTGTAGGGATGGTTTTTCACCTATTACTAAATTAAACTTGCTTCATTGGAAAGGCAGCAAGATGCATCCTCATTTCAATATCTACGGAAATAATACAGGTTGACACCAGGAAACATTAACGCCACTGCATCTTTGCTGTTTTCTCATGTGGAAGTCTGTTTAATGTGAAAACAAGGTGATATCTAATTAGCACACAGGTAAGGAATTAAGAAAATCTTTATTTAAGGGTGAAGATGTTTCTCACAAAATCGTTGCCCCAATGCATCATTGAAATTCAAGCTGGAAAGATGATTTTAATATATCACTTGTACATTTTGTATTGCTCTTCTGGTGACAATGTAGTTTGTTTTTGTCAATTACCATTTTAATAATCGGGTAAAGAAAATTAAGTGGATTTTTGAAAGAAAACAATACTGTCAATATACTCTTAAAACAAATTAAAATGGTAAAAGTTATTGTACTTTAAGTAAAAATAAAAGAGCAAAAATATCAATCCCAGTTTTGGATTACTTTAATTAACAAAAAAAAATGCATATAGCAGAGGATAGTTTCAATCTGCCTACCTCTGGGTTATGGACCCAGCATGCTTCCATTACAGTACTCTGCTGCACATGTAAGTGCAAGAGGTCCTGAAGCACTCACTTATCATGGGAAAGTACCAATGTGTTTCTTCATTGGTTGATGGAAGAAACATCTTACAAAAACTCTCCACATTATTGACTTTTTAAAATGTTTCTAGGAATCGTTCTAGATGAATGCTTATTAGCCTTTGTCAGTATGTACTTTTGCAAAGTGTAGCTGTGGCGCAATCAGTTAGTGTGTAAGGCTATTAACCAAAAGGTTGGTTGTTCAATCCCACCCAGGGACTTAATTGACCTTGTTATCAGATTTTGGTGATCTTTAAGTAGACAAGTCAAAATTTCAAACCCCCTGTTATGGTGTAGGGTACCTGGCCTTCTCTGATGTAATCAGAGTTAGATTTGATTCAGTGATTTTATAAAAACAGCTAGGAAGCACAATTTGGCAGTGGGTTGCAGAGAAAAAGAAATATGCTGGCAGAAAAATCCAATTGAGTGATTAAACAGCTCTTCATTTTCTGGCTTTATTTTTATACTAACTAATTTGTTCTCTGAAAAGTGTCCACAAAGCCAAGTATCTGATTAACATATTTGTAGGGATGGTTTTTCACCTATTACTAAATTAAACTTGCTTCATTGGAAAGGCAGCAAGATGCATCCTCATTTCAATATCTACTGAAATAATACAGGTTGATACCAGGAAACATTAACGCCACTGCATCCTTGCTGCTTTCTCATGTGGAAGTCTGTTTAATGTGAAAACAAGGTGATATCTAATTAGCACACAGGTAAGGAATTAAGAAAATCTTTATTTAAGGGTGAAGATGTTTCTCACAAAATCGTTGCCCCAATGCATCATTGAAATTCAAGCTGGAAAGATGATTTTAATATATCACTTGTACATTTTGTATTGCTCTTATGGTGACAATGTAGTTTGTTTTTGTCAATTACCATTTTAATAATAGGGTAAAGAAAATTAAGTGGATTTTTGAAAGAAAACAATACTGTCAATATACTATTAAAACAAATTAAAATGGTAAAAGTTATTGTACTTTAAGTAAAAATAAAAGCTAAAATATCAATCCCAGTTTTGGATTACTTTAATGAACAAAAAAAAAAATTCATATAGCAAAGGATAGTTTCAATCTGCCTACCTCTGGGTTATGGGCCCAGCATGCTTCCATTGCAGTACTCTGCTGCACATGTAAGTGCAAGAGATCCTGAAGCACTCACTCATCATGCGAAAGTACCAATGTGTTTCTTCATTGGTTGCTGGAAGAAACATCTTACAAAAACTCTCCAGATTATTGACTTTTTAAAGTTTTTCTAGGAAACGTTCTAGATGAATGCTTATTAGTCTTTGTCAGTATGTGCTTTTTGCAAAGTGTCGCTGTGGCGCAATCAGTTAGTGTGTAAGGCTGTTAACCAAAAGGTTGGTGGTTCAATCCCACCCAGAGACTTAATTGACCTTGTTATCAGATTTTGGTGATATTTAAGTAGACAAGTCAAAATTGCAAACCCCCTCTTATGGTATAGGGTACCTGGCCTTCTCTGATGTAATCAGAGTTAGATTTGATTAAGTGATTTTATAAAAAAACAGCTAGGAAGCACAATTTAGCAGTGGGTTGCAGAGAAAAAGAAAAATGCTGGCAGAAAAATCCAATTGAGTGATTAAACAGCTCTTCATTTTCTGGCTTTATTTTTATGATTACAAATTTGTTCTCTGAAAAGTGTCCACAAAGCCAAGTATCTGATTAACATCTTTGTAGGGATGGTTTTTCACCTATTACTAAATTAAACTTGCTTCATTGGAAAGGCAGCAAGATGCATCCTCATTTCAATATCTACGGAAATAATACAGGTTGACACCAGGAAACATTAACGCCACTGCATCTTTGCTGTTTTCTCATGTGGAAGTCTGTTTAATGTGAAAACAAGGTGATATCTAATTAGCACACAGGTAAGGAATTAAGAAAATCTTTATTTAAGGGTGAAGATGTTTCTCACAAAATCGTTGCCCCAATGCATCATTGAAATTCAAGCTGGAAAGATGATTTTAATATATCACTTGTACATTTTGTATTGCTCTTCTGGTGACAATGTAGTTTGTTTTTGTCAATTACCATTTTAATAATCGGGTAAAGAAAATTAATTGGATTTTTGAAAGAAAACAATACTGTCAATATACTATTAAAACAAATTAAAATGGTAAAAGTTATTGTACTTTAAGTAAAAATAAAAGAGCAAAAATATCAATCCCAGTTTTGGATTACTTTAATTAACAAAAAAAAATGCATATAGCAGAGGATAGTTTCAATCTGCCTACCTCTGGGTTATGGACCCAGCATGCTTCCATTACAGTACTCTGCTGCACATGTAAGTGCAAAAGATCCTGAAGCACTCACTCATCATGGGAAAGTACCAATGTGTTTCTTCATTGGTTGATGGAAGAAACATCTTACAAAAACTCTCCACATTATTGACTTTTTAAAATGTTTCTAGGAATCGTTCTAGATGAATGCTTATTAGCCTTTGTCAGTATGTACTTCTGCAAAGTGTCGCTGTGGCGCAATCAGTTAGTGTGTAAGGCTGTTAACCAAAAGGTTGGTGGTTCAATCCCACCCAGGGACTTAATTGACCTTGTTATCAGATTTTGGTGATCTTTAAGTAGACAAGTCAAAATTTCAAACCCCCTGTTATGGTGTAGGGTACCTGGCCTTCTCTGATGTAATCAGAGTTAGATTTGATTCAGTGATTTTATAAAAACAGCTAGGAAGCACAATTTAGCAGTGGGTTGCAGAGAAAAAGAAATATGCTGGCAGAAAAATCCAATTGAGTGATTAAACAGCTCTTCATTTTCTGGCTTTATTTTTATGCTAACAAATTTGTGCTCTGAAAAGTGTCCACAAAGCCAAGTATCTGATTAACACCTTTGTAGGGATGGTTTTTCACCTATTATTAAATTAAACTTGCTTCATTGGAAAGGCAGCAAGTGATGTCATCCAAGCAGTGGGTCAAAGTTGGCTTCAAACCTCGTCTGCTTATGAAAAGAGAAAAGGGGTATGCAGGGCATGGCGGCCTTTTGCGGTGCTTGGATGACCCCTAGTTCGCATTAAATAATGCAGTCGAGTTTCCCACATTTGGGGAAATCACAGGGGTCAGCATACCCAGAATGCAATGAATGAACCGCACCCTGGGAGAACAGTCTTCATGACCATGGTATCTCCTATGCAAAATAAGTATGATTTGGGATAGGGCTGGGGAGGGCCGCTGCTCAGGCACATCTCTGTCAAGTAAAGGAGATTCAACTGAGGCAGCACAAGGGAACTCTCATCTGGGGACAACAACTGCAGGGAGAACACATATTTTCAGATGAACATGGGAGGGCAGAAGGCTGCCTAATACTGAAGCACCCTCAAACAACAAACCAAATGCAACAACTAGTGCAAGTATTCCTGGGGGAAGGCCTGCAGCAGATGGATTTGCATATGGCGATGTCATCCAAGCAGTGGGTCAAAGTTGGCTTCAACCCTCGTCTGCATATGAAAAGAGAAAAGGGGCGTGCAGGGCATGGCGGCCTTTTGCGGCACTTGGATGACCCCTAGTTCGCATTAAACACCTCCACCCTCCGTCGGTGTGGGGCTCATGTTGGCTATGCCCCAGCCCCTGAAGGATTCAAGCTGATTTCTTGCAGCAGCTGGGCACTGTAACAGCTCCAGAGCTGCTCTGTAAGGCAAGTAAAAGGGTGTGGGCCCTGCAGCACTACCTGGAGGGGGGAGGTGTTTAATGCGAACTAGGGGTCATCCAAGCACTGCAAAAGGCCGCCATGCCCTGCATGCCCCTTTTCTCTTTTCATATGCAGATGAGGGTTCCAGTCAACTTTGGCCCACTGCTTGGATAACATCACCGTATGCAAATCCGTCTTCTGCAGACCTTCCCCCAGGAATGCTTGTACTAGTTGTTGCATTTGGTTTGTTGTTTGGGGTGCTTCAGTATTAGGCAGCCTTCTGCTCTCCCATGTTCATCTGAAAATATGTGTTCTCCCTGCAGTTGTTGTCCCCAGATGAGAGTTCCCTTGTGCTGCCTCAGTTGAATCTCCTTAACTTGACAGAGATGTGCCTGAGCAGCGGCCCTCCCCAGCCCTATCCCAAATCATACTTATTTTGCATAGGAGATACCATGGTCATGAAGATTGTTCTCCCAGGGTGAGGTTCATTCATTGCATTCTGGGTATGCTGACCCCTGTGATTTCCCCAAATGTGGGAAACTCGACTGCATTATTTGTGGTAGTGGGGGACTGTGTTTGTGCTTTCCTCTGGTCAGCTCTGGTAAAAGTCAGATTTCTTTGTCTCAGATCTTCCTCTAGCCTTGTTCTTTTTTCGAGAGTTTCCTTGTGCTGCCTCAGTTGGATCTCCTTCACTTGACAGGGGGGTGCCCGAGCAGCGACCCTCCCCAGCTCAAGCCCAACTCCTACTTACCTGCCAAGTGAGATACTATGATCAGGAAGGTGCTTCTCCCAGGGCAAGGCTCACCCATTGCACTCTGGGTGTGCTGCTCCTACGATTTCCCCAAATGTGGGACACTTGACTGCATAATTTGTGTTTCCTCTGGTCGGCTACTCGTATAATTCAGATCTCTTTGTCTCAGGTCTCTCTCCAGCCTAGTTTGCTGTCTGTTTCCACTTCTCTTTTCTTGAGCCCCTGCCTTCTATGCCCTTGTGCACTCTCCTGACTTCTCCTGTCTGCTTACTTTGTGCCTTCCAACGCACAATGCAAACTACAGGTAGTGCTGCAGGGCCAACACCCTTTTACTTGCCTTACAGAGCAGCTCAGGAGCTGTTACAGTGCCCAGCTGCTGCAAGAAATCAGCTTGAATGCTTCAGGGGCTGGGGCATAGCCAACATGAGCAGCAAGATGCAGCACTGGACTATTAGTAATGTACTGTTGTATGCTGAGCACCACAATGCAGCACAAGACAATGAGCAGTGATACTGAGCACTGATGAGGATACTACTGAGAACTGACACTGAGCAGGAGAGACACACTACTAGTATTACTGAGCAGCAATAAGTAACCACTGATACTGGGCACTGATATTGAGATTTCCACTGAGAGAACATAGCCACGTCCTCTCCGCTCTCTCTTCAATGCACGAGTAAAAATGGCGGCAACGCGCAGCTCTTTATATGGAATCCGAATCTCGCGAGAATCCGACAGCGGGATGATGACATTTTCCCTTGTTCAGGTTTTCCGAGTCAGGCGGGAACAACCGAGCCTGCCTCGGACCAGTGTAAACCACGTGGAGTTCGTAGGGAATTCGGTTCTCGGAGAACCGAACCCGCTCCTCTATATATACTATATTACTATGTTACTGTAGTATACAGAACACCACAATGCAATGAGCAGTGATAGTGAGCACTGATGAGGATACTAGAACTGACACTGAGCAGCAAGATGCAGCACTGGACTATTAGTAATGTACTGTAGTATGCTGAGCACCACAATGCAGCACAAGACAATGAGCAGTGATACTGAGCACTGATGAGGATACTACTGAGAACTGACACTGAGCAGGAGAGACACACTACTAGTATTACTGAGCAGCAATAAGTAACCACTGATACTGAGCACTGATATTGAGATTTCCACTGAGAGAACATAGCCACGTCCTCTCCGCTCTCTCTTCAATGCACGAGTAAAAATGGCAGCAACGCGCAGCTCTTTATATGGAATCCGAATCTCGCAAGAATCCGACAGCGGGATGATGACATTTTCCCTTGTTCAGGTTTTCCGAGTCAGGCGGGAACAACCGAGCCTGCCTCGGACCAGTGTAAACCACGTGGAGTTCGTGGGGAATTCGGTTCTCGGAGAACCGAACCCGCTCCTCTCTACCTTATACCCATCAATTTTTTTATTTTCAATCTAAGCCCCTGCAGTTTTCTGTAAGCATCTGCTTCGCTATGATGATCAACAAGTCACAAGGGCAAACACTCAGGGCTTGAGGCGTAGATCTTAGGACCAGCTGCTACAAGCATGGCAGAGGTGTCACTATCACTGGTGACACCCAGAGAGGTGGCGAGGGAGATTGTAATGCAGTGCGCGCAGATAAACAGCGCAATGGTAAAAAGGAGGCATGGTTTCATAGGTAGGGGCGTGGCCTGGTGGCCTGAATCTACATTTTGTTGCTCCGGGTGTCCCGGGGGTTGGGGGCTGCACCCGGGGACTAGTGTGTGAGCTGTGCTGGCTCCTGCACAGTGACAGGGCATGGCCACCCAGCATGACGCCTCCCTTCTTGACCATGCTGTAATTGCAGTCGCACTGCAGTTCAGCGTGATCATAAAAAATGGTGTAGGCTCCTGCTGGTGCAGGCTGTAGAGAAAAGCTGCTGTGACCACGCCCCCTGTGTCTCCTCCGTTGCAGACCCCATTTTGAAGCCTTGCCCCCGGACTAAGAGAAAAGTATGCCCTTGCGCACTATCCTGACTTCTCCTCCCGTCTGCTTAATTTGTGCCTTCCAACGCACAATGCGAACAACAGGTGGTGCTGCAGGGCCCACACCCTTTTTCTTGCCTTACAGAACAGCTCTGGAGCTGTTACAGTGCCCAGCTGCTGCAAGAAATCAGCTTGAATGCTTCAGGGGATGGGGCATGGCCAACATGAGCCCCACACCAAAGGAGGGTGGGGGTGTTTAATGCGAACTAGGGGTCATCCAAGCACTGCAAAAGGCCGCCATGCCCTGCATGCCCCTTTTCTCTTTTCATATGCAGATGAGGGTTCCAGTCAACTTTGGCCCACTGCTTGGATAACATCACCGTATGCAAATCCGTCTGCTGCAGACCTTCCCCCAGGAGTGCTTGTACTAGTTGTTGCATATGGTTTGATATTTGATGGTGCTTCAGTATTAGGCAGCCTTCCGCCCTCCCATGTTCATCTGAAAAGATGTGGTCTCCCTGCAGTTGTTGTCCCCAGATGAGAGTTCCCTTGTGCTGCCTCAGTTGAATCTCCTTTACTTGACAGAGATGTGCCTGAGCAGCGGCCCTCACCAGCCCTATCCCAAATCATACTTATTTTGCATAGGAGATACCATGGTCATGAAGATTGTTCTCCCAGGGTGAGGTTCATTCATTGCATTCTGGGTATGCTGACCCCTGTGATTTTCCCAAATGTGGGAAACTCGACTGCATTATTTGTGGTAGTGGGGGACTGTGTTTGTGCTTTCCTCTGGTCAGCTCTGGTAAAAGTCAGATTTCTTTGTCTCAGATCTTCCTCTAGCCTTGTTCTTCTTTCGAGAGTTCCCTGGTGCTGCCTCAGTTGGATCTCCTTCACTTCACAGGGGGGAACCCGAGCAGCGACCCTCCCCAGCTCTAGCCCAACTCCTACTTACCTGCCAGGTGAGATACTATGATCATGAAGGTGCTTCTCCCAGGGCAAGGCTCAACCATTGCACTCTGGGTGTGCTGCTCCTGCGATTTCCCCAAATGTGGGAAACTTGACTGCATAATTTGTGTTTCCCCTCGTCGGCTCTCGTATAATTCAGATCTCTTTGTCTCAGGTCTCTCTACAGCCTAGTTTGCTGTCTGTTTCCACTTCTCTTTTCTTGAGCCGCTCCCTTCTATGCCCTTGCGCACTATCCTGACTTCTCCCGTCTGCTTACTTCGTGCCTTCCAACGCACAATGCGAACTACAGGTAGTGCTGCAGGGCCCACACCCTTTTACTTGCCTTACAGAGTAGCTCTGGAGCAGTTACAGTGCCCAGCTGCTGCAAGAAATCAGCTTGAATGCTTCAGGGGCTGGGGCATAGCCAACATGAGCCCCACACCGAAGGAGGGTGGAGGTGTGTAATGCGAACTAGGGGTCATCCAAGCGCTGCAAAAGGCCGCCATGCCCTGCACGCCCCTTTTCTCTTTTCATATGCAGACGAGGGTTGAAGCCAACTTTGACCCACTGCTTGGATGACATCACCATATGCAAATCCATCTGCTGCAGGCCTTCCCCCAGGAATGCTTGCACTAGTTGTTGCATTTGGTTTGTTGTTTGGGGGTGCTTCAGCATTAGGCAGCCTTCTGCCCTCACATGTTCATCTGAAAATATGTGTTCTCCCTGCAGTTGTTGTCCCCAGATGAGAGTTCCCTTGTGCTGCCTCAGTTGAATCTCCTTTACTTGACAGAGATGTGCCTGAGCAGCGGCCCTCCCCAGCCCTATCCCAAATCATACTTATTTTGCATAGGCGATACCATGGTCATGAAGATTTTTCTCCCAGGGTGAGGTTCATTCATTGCATTCTGGGTATGCTGACCCCTGTGATTTCCCCAAATGTGGGAAACTCGACTGCATTATTTGTGGTAGTGGGGGACTGTGTTTGTGCTTTCCTCTGGTCAGCTCTGGAAAAAGTCTGATTTCTTTGTCTCAGATCTTCCTCTAGCCTTGTTCTTCTTTCGAGAGTTCCCTTGTGCTGCCTCAGTTGGATCTCTTTCACTTGACAGGGGGGTGCCCGAACAGCGGCATATGTTGAAGATACAATTTGTGAATTGCATTTAACACTATCTCCCTTTCCTGGGGAGAAGATGGTAGGGCCGATTTGAAAAACCGGCGAGGAGGCACCTCTTCGAATTTCAGCTTGTAACCCTGAGAAACAATTTCTATTGCCTAGGGATCCACCTGCGAATGAACCCAGATGTGGCTGAAAACTCGAAGACGTGCCCCCAACTGGGCGGACTCCTTTAGCGGAGCCCCAGCGTCATGCGGTGGATTTTGTAGAGGCCGGGGAGGACTTCTGTTCCTGGGAACTAGCTGTGTTGTGCAGCTTCTTCCCTCTGCCCTTACCTCTGGCAAGAAAGGACGCACCTCGTACTTTCTTGTTTCTCTGTGATCGAAAGGACTGCATTTGATAATGTGGTGCTTTCTTAGGCTGTGAGGGAATATAAGGCAAAAAATTTGATTTACCAGCTGTAGCTGTGGAGACTAGGTCCGAGAGACCTTCCCCAAACAATTCCTCACCCCTGTAAGGTAAAACCTCCATATGCCTTTTTGAGTCGGCATCACCTGTCCATTGCCGGGTCCATAGGACTCGTCTAGCAGAAATCGACATAGCGTTTATTCTAGAACCCAGTAGACTAATGTCACTTTGAGCATCTCTCATATATAGGACAGCATCTTTTATATGCCCTATGGTCAATAACATAGCATCCTTATCTAGGGTCTCAATCTCTGCTGATAAGGTATCTGTCCATGCTGCCACTGCGCTACAACCCCGGCCGACGCAATTACCGGTCTGAGTAAGGTACCAGAATGTGTGTAAATGGACTTTAGGGTAACCTCCTGCTTGCGGTCAGCAGGGTCCCTGATGGTAGCCGTATCCTGGGATGGCAGCGCTACCTTTTTGGATAAGCGTGTCAATGCTTTATCCACCCTAGGGGAGGATTCCCACCGTATCCTGTCCATTGGCGGGAAAGGATACGCCATAAGAATCCTTTTGGGAATCTGCAGCTTTTTGTCTGGAGATTCCCAAGCTTTTTCACATAATTCGTTCAACTCATGTGAGGGGGGAAAGGTTATCTCAGGTTTCTTTCCCTTATACATGTGTACCCTCGTGTCAGGGACAGGGGACTCTGTGATGTGCAAAACATCTTTTATTGCAATAATCATATATCGAATACATTTAGCCAATTTTGGCTGTAACTTTGCATCATCGTAGTCGACACTATGTCGGTATCTGTGTCAACTATTTGGGATAGTGGGCGCTTTTGAGACCCCGAAGGTCCCTGCGACATAGGGACAGGCATGGGTTGACTCCCTGACTGTTCCCTAGCTTCAGCTTTGTCTAATCTCTTGTGTAATAAGTTTACATTAGCACTTAAAACATTCCACATATCCATCCAGTCAGGTGTCGGCGTTGTCGATGGAGACACCACATTAATTTGCTCCTGCTCCTCTCTAGGAGAGCCTTCTACCTCAGACATGTCGACACACGTGTACCGACACACCATACACTCAGGGAATCCTCTTATCTGAGGACAGTTCCCCAACAAGGCCCTTTGGAGAGACAGAGAGAGAGAGTATGCCAGCACACACCCCAGCGCTATATGACCCAGGAAAAAAACACAATAATTTTATGTTTACCCAGTAGCGCTGTATTTCCATATATATATGCGCCTAATTATGTGCCCCCCTCTTCTTTAAGACCCTCTTTCTACCGTGGTATAAGCAGGGGAGAGTCCGTGGAGCTTCCCCTCAGCGGTGCTGTGGAGAAAATGGCGCTGGTGAGTGCTGAGGGAGAAGCCCCACCCCCTCAGCGATGGGCTTCTGTCCCGCTCAAATGTAGTAAAAAAATGGCGGGGGCTCTTATATATATATATACAGTGCCTAGCTGCATATATATTTATTTTGCCAAAGAGTGGTCTATATTGCTGCCCAGGGCGTCCCCCCTGCGCCCTTCACCCTTACACTGACTGCCGTGTGTGAGGTGTATTGGAGCAATGGAGCACAGCTTTACTGCTGTGCGTTACCTCAGTGAAGATCATGAAGTCTTCCGCCGCCTCTGAAGTCTTCTTTTCTTCTCATACTCACCCGGCTTCTATCTTCCGGCTCTGCGAGGGGGACGGCGGCGCGGCTCTGGGACGGACGGCGAGGGTGAGACCTGCGTACCGATCCCTCTGGAGCTAATGCTGTACAGTAGCCTAAGAAGCAGAGCCTATCAACTCACAGAAGTAGGTGTGCATCTCTCCCCTCCGCCCCTCGATGCAGGGAGTCTGTTGCCAGCAGGCTCCCTGAAAATAAAAAAATCTAACAAATAAACTTTCTGTCAGGAAACTCAGGAGAGCTCCCTGAAAAGCACCCAGTCTCCTCTGGGCACAGTAGTAAACTGAGGTCTGGAGGAGGGGCATAAAGGGAGGAGCCAGTGCACACCCAGATCTAAAGTCTTTCTTAAAGTGCCCATGTCTCCTGCGGAGCCCGTCTATCCCCCATGGTCCTTACGGAGTCCCCAGCATCCTCTAGGACGTAAGAGAAAAATTATGCTGGCAGAAAAATCCAATTGAGTGATTAAACAGCTCCAGAGCTGCTCTGTAAGGCAAGTAAAAGGGTGTGGGCCCTGCAGCACTACCTGTAGTTTGCATTGTGCATTGGAAGCCTAGTTTGCTGTCTGTTTCCACTTCTTTTTTCTTGAGCCCCTCCCATCTATACCCTTGTGCACTATCCTGACTTCTCCTCCCGTCTGCTTACTTTGTGCCTTCCAATGCACAATGCAAACTACAGGTAGTGCTGCAGGGCCCACACCCTTTTACTTGCCTTACAGAGCAGCTCTGGAGCTGTTACAGTGCCCAGCTGCTGCAAGAAATCAGCTTGAATCCTTCAGGGGCTGGGGCATAGCCAACATGAGCCCCACACCGACGGAGGGTGGAGGTGTTTAATGCGAACTAGGGGTCATCCAAGTGCCGCAAAAGGCCGCCATGCCCTGCACGCCCCTTTTCTCTTTTCATATGCAGACGAGGGTTGAAGCCAACTTTGACCCACTGCTTGGATGACATCGCCATATGCAAATCCATCTGCTGCAGGCCTTCCCCCAGGAATACTTGCACTAGTTGTTGCATTTGGTTTGTTGTTTGAGGGTGCTTCAGTATTAGGCAGCCTTCTGCCCTCCCATGTTCATCTGAAAATATGTGTTCTCCCTGCAGTTGTTGTCCCCAGATGAGAGTTCCCTTGTGCTGCCTCAGTTGAATCTCCTTTACTTGACAGAGATGTGCCTGAGCAGCGGCCCTCCCCAGCCCTATCCCAAATCATACTTATTTTGCATAGGAGATACCATGGTCATGAAGACTGTTCTCCCAGGGTGCGGTTCATTCATTGCATTCTGGGTATGCTGACCCCTGTGATTTCCCCAAATGTGGGAAACTCGACTGCATTATTTAATGCGAACTAGGGGTCATCCAAGCACCGCAAAAGGCCGCCATGCCCTGCATACCCCTTTTCTCTTTTCATAAGCAGACGAGGTTTGAAGCCAACTTTGACCCACTGCTTGGATGACATCACTTGCTGCCTTTCCAATGAAGCAAGTTTAATTTAATAATAGGTGAAAAACCATCCCTACAAAGGTGTTAATCAGATACTTGGCTTTGTGGACACTTTTCAGAGCACAAATTTGTTAGCATAAAAATAAAGCCAGAAAATGAAGAGCTGTTTAATCACTCAATTGGATTTTTCTGCCAGCATATTTCTTTTTCTCTGCAACCCACTGCTAAATTGTGCTTCCTAGCTGTTTTTATAAAATCACTGAATCAAATCTAACTCTGATTACATCAGAGAAGGCCAGGTACCCTACACCATAACAGGGGGTTTGAAATTTTGACTTGTCTACTTAAAGATCACCAAAATCTGATAACAAGGTCAATTAAGTCCCTGGGTGGGATTGAACCACCAACCTTTTGGTTAACAGCCTTACACACTAACTGATTGCGCCACAGCGACACTTTGCAGAAGTACATACTGACAAAGGCTAATAAGCATTCATCTAGAACGATTCCTAGAAACATTTTAAAAAGTCAATAATGTGGAGAGTTTTTGTAAGATGTTTCTTCCATCAACCAATGAAGAAACACATTGGTACTTTCCCATGATGAGTGAGTGCTTCAGGATCTTTTGCACTTACATGTGCAGCAGAGTACTGTAATGGAAGCATGCTGGGTCCATAACCCAGAGGTAGGCAGATTGAAACTATCCTCTGCTATATGCATTTTTTTTTGTTAATTAAAGTAATCCAAAACTGGGATTGATATTTTTGCTCTTTTATTTTTACTTAAAGTACAATAACTTTTACCATTTTAATTTGTTTTAATAGTATATTGACAGTATTGTTTTCTTTGAAAAATCCAATTAATTTTCTTTACCCGATTATTAAAATGGTAATTGACAAAAACAAACTACATTGTCACCAGAAGAGCAATACAAAATGTACAAGTGATATATTAAAATCATCTTTCCAGCTTGAATTTCAATGATGCATTGGGGCAACGATTTTGTGAGAAACATCTTCACCCTTAAATAAAGATTTTCTTAATTCCTTACCTGTGTGCTAATTAGATATCACCTTGTTTTCACATTAAACAGACTTCCACATGAGAAAACAGCAAAGATGCAGTGGCGTTAATGTTTCCTGGTGTCAACCTGTATTATTTCCGTAGATATTGAAATGAGGATGCATCTTGCTGCCTTTCCAATGAAGCAAGTTTAATTTAGTAATAGGTGAAAAACCATCCCTACAAAGATGTTAATCAGATACTTGGCTTTGTGGACACTTTTCAGAGAACAAATTTGTAATCATAAAAATAAAGCCAGAAAATGAAGAGCTGTTTAATCACTCAATTGGATTTTTCTGCCAGCATTTTTCTTTTTCTCTGCAACCCACTGCTAAATTGTGCTTCCTAGCTGTTTTTTTATAAAATCACTTAATCAAATCTAACTCTGATTACATCAGAGAAGGCCAGGTACCCTATACCATAAGAGGGGGTTTGCAATTTTGACTTGTCTACTTAAATATCACCAAAATCTGATAACAAGGTCAATTAAGTCCCTGGGTGGGATTGAACCACCAACCTTTTGGTTAACAGCCTTACACACTAACTGATTGCGCCACAGCGACACTTTGCAAAAAGCACATACTGACAAAGACTAATAAGCATTCATCTAGAACGTTTCCTAGAAAAACTTTAAAAAGTCAATAATCTGGAGAGTTTTTGTAAGATGTTTCTTCCAGCAACCAATGAAGAAACACATTGGTACTTTCGCATGATGAGTGAGTGCTTCAGGATCTCTTGCACTTACATGTGCAGCAGAGTACTGCAATGGAAGCATGCTGGGCCCATAACCCAGAGGTAGGCAGATTGAAACTATCCTTTGCTATATGCATTTTTTTTTTGTTCATTAAAGTAATCCAAAACTGGGATTGATATTTTAGCTTTTATTTTTACTTAAAGTACAATAACTTTTACCATTTTAATTTGTTTTAATAGTATATTGACAGTATTGTTTTCTTTCAAAAATCCACTTAATTTTCTTTACCCTATTATTAAAATGGTAATTGACAAAAACAAACTACATTGTCACCATAAGAGCAATACAAAATGTACAAGTGATATATTAAAATCATCTTTCCAGCTTGAATTTCAATGATGCATTGGGGCAACGATTTTGTGAGAAACATCTTCACCCTTAAATAAAGATTTTCTTAATTCCTTACCTGTGTGCTAATTAGATATCACCTTGTTTTCACATTAAACAGACTTCCACATGAGAAAGCAGCAAGGATGCAGTGGCGTTAATGTTTCCTGGTATCAACCTGTATTATTTCAGTAGATATTGAAATGAGGATGCATCTTGCTGCCTTTCCAATGAAGCAAGTTTAATTTAGTAATAGGTGAAAAACCATCCCTACAAATATGTTAATCAGATACTTGGCTTTGTGGACACTTTTCAGAGAACAAATTAGTTAGTATAAAAATAAAGCCAGAAAATGAAGAGCTGTTTAATCACTCAATTGGATTTTTCTGCCAGCATATTTCTTTTTCTCTGCAACCCACTGCCAAATTGTGCTTCCTAGCTGTTTTTATAAAATCACTGAATCAAATCTAACTCTGATTACATCAGAGAAGGCCAGGTACCCTACACCATAACAGGGGGTTTGAAATTTTGACTTGTCTACTTAAAGATCACCAAAATCTGATAACAAGGTCAATTAAGTCCCTGGGTGGGATTGAACAACCAACCTTTTGGTTAATAGCCTTACACACTAACTGATTGCGCCACATCTACACTTTGAAAAAGTACATACTGACAAAGGCTAATAAGCATTCATCTAGAACGATTCCTAGAAACATTTTAAAAAGTCAATAATGTGGAGAGTTTTTGTAAGATGTTTCTTCCATCAACCAATGAAGAAACACATTGGTACTTTCCCATGATAAGTGAGTGCTTCAGGACCTCTTGCACTTACATGTGCAGCAGAGTACTGTAATGGAAGCATGCTGGGTCCATAACCCAGAGGTAGGCAGATTGAAACTATCCTCTGCTATATGCATTTTTTTTTGTTAATTAAAGTAATCCAAAACTGGGATTGATATTTTTGCTCTTTTATTTTTACTTAAAGTACAATAACTTTTACCATTTTAATTTGTTTTAAGAGTATATTGACAGTATTGTTTTCTTTCAAAAATCCACTTAATTTTCTTTACCCGATTATTAAAATGGTAATTGACAAAAACAAACTACATTGTCACCAGAAGAGCAATACAAAATGTACAAGTGATATATTAAAATCATCTTTCCAGCTTGAATTTCAATGATGCATTGGGGCAACGATTTTGTGAGAAACATCTTCACCCTTAAATAAAGATTTTCTTAATTCCTTACCTGTGTGCTAATTAGATATCACCTTGTTTTCACATTAAACAGACTTCCACATGAGAAAACAGCAAAGATGCAGTGGCGTTAATGTTTCCTGGTGTCAACCTGTATTATTTCCGTAGATATTGAAATGAGGATGCATCTTGCTGCCTTTCCAATGAAGCAAGTTTAATTTAGTAATAGGTGAAAAACCATCCCTACAAAGATGTTAATCAGATACTTGGCTTTGTGGACACTTTTCAGAGAACAAATTTGTAATCATAAAAATAAAGCCAGAAAATGAAGAGCTGTTTAATCACTTAATTGGATTTTTCTGCCAGCATTTTTCTTTTTCTCTGCAACCCACTGCTAAATTGTGCTTCCTAGCTGTTTTTTTATAAAATCACTTAATCAAATCTAACTCTGATTACATCAGAGAAGGCCAGGTACCCTACACCATAAGAGGGGGTTTGCAATTTTGACTTGTCTACTTAAATATTACCAAAATCTGATCACAAGGTCAATTACGTCCCTGGATGGGATTGAACCACCAACCTTTTGATTAATAGCTGAACACACTAACCGATTGCGCCACAGAGACACTTTGCGAAAAGTACATACTGACAAAGACTAATAAGCATTCATCTAGAACGTTTCCTAGAAAAACTTTAAAAAGTCAATAATCTGGAGAGTTTTTGTAAGATGTTTCTTCCAGCAACCAATGAAGAAACACATTGGTACTTTCGCATGATGAGTGAGTGCTTCAGGATCTCTTGCACTTACATGTGCAGCAGAGTACTGCAATGGAAGCATGCTGGGCCCATAACCCAGAGGTAGGCAGATTGAAACTATCCTTTGCTATATGCATTTTTTTTTTGTTCATTAAAGTAATCCAAAACTGGGATTGATATTTTAGCTTTTATTTTTACTTAAAGTACAATAACTTTTACCATTTTAATTTGTTTTAATAGTATATTGACAGTATTGTTTTCTTTCAAAAATCCTATTAATTTTCTTTACCCGATTATTAAAATGGTAATTGACAAAAACAAACTACATTGTCACCAGAAGAGCAATACAAAATGTACAAGTGATATATTAAAATCATCTTTCCAGCTTGAATTTCAATGATGCATTGGGGCAACGATTTTGTGAGAAACATCTTCACCCTTAAATAAAGATTTTCTTTATTCCTTACCTGTGTGCTAATTAGATATCACCTTGTTTTCACATTAAACAGACTTCCACATGAGAAAGCAGCAAGGATGCAGTGGCGTTAATGTTTCCTGGTGTCAACCTGTATTATTTCAGTAGATATTGAAATGAGGATGCATCTTGCTGCCTTTCCAATGAAGCAAGTTTAATTTAGTAATAGGTGAAAAACCATCCCTACAAATATGTTAATCAGATACTTGGCTTTGTGGACACTTTTCAGAGAACAAATTCGTTAGCATAAAAATAAAGCCAGAAAATGAAGAGCTGTTTAATCACTCAATTGGATTTTTCTGCCAGCATATTTCTTTTTCTCTGCAACCCACTGCTAAATTGTGCTTCCTAGCTGTTTTTTTTTATAAAATCACTGATTCAAATCTAACTCTGATTACATCAGAGTAGGCCAGGTACCCTACACCATAAGAAGGGGGTTTGAAATTTTGACTTGTCTACTTAAAGATCACCAAAATCTGATAACAAGGTCAATTACATCCCTGCGTGGGATTGAACCACCAACCCTGTGATTAATAACCAAACACACCAACAGATTGCGCCACAGAGACACTTTACAAACGTACATACTGACAAAGGCTAATAAGCATTCATCTAGAACGTTTCCTAGAAAAACTTTAAAAAGTCAATAATCTGGAGAGTTTTTGTAAGATGTTTCTTCCATCAACCAACGAAGAAACACATTGGTACTTTCCCATGATGAGTGAGTGCTTCAGGATCTCTTGCACTTACATGTGCAGCAGAGTACTGCAATGGAAAAATGCTGGGCCCATAACCCAGAGGTAGGCAGATTGAAACTATCCTCTGCTATATGCATTTTTTTTTGTTAATTAAAGTAATCCAAAACTGGGATTGATATTTTTGCTCTTTTATTTTTACTTAAAGTGCAATAACTTTTACCTTTTTAATTTGTTTTAATAGTATATTGACAGTATTGTTTTCTTTCAAAAATCCACTTAATTTTCTTTACCCTATTATTAAAATGGTAATTGACAAAAACAAACTACATTGTCACCAGAAGAGCAATACAAAATGTACAAGTGATATATTAAAATCATCTTTCCAGCTTGAATTTCAATGATGCATTGGGGTAACGATTTTGTGAGAAACACCTTCACCCTTGAATAAAGATTTTCTTAATTCCTTACCTGTGTGCTAATTAGATATCACCTTGTTTTCACATTAAACAGACTTCAACATGCGAAAGCAGCAAGGATGCAGTGGCGTTAATGTTTCCTGGTGTCAACCTGTATTATTTCAGTAGACATTGAAATGAGGATGCATCTTGCTGCCTTTCCAATGAAGCAAGTTTAATTTAGTAATAGGTGAAAAACCATCCCTACAAAGGTGTTAATCAGAGACTTGGCTTTGTGGACACTTTTCAGAGAACAAATTTGTTAGCATAAAAATAAAGCCAGAAAATGAAGAGCTGTTTAATCACTCAATTGGATTTTTTTGCCAGCATATTTCTTTTTCTCTGCAACCCACTGCTAAATTGTGCTTCCTAGCTGTTTTTATAAAATCACTGAATCAAATCTAACTCTGATTACATCAGAGAAGGCCAGGTACCCTACACCATAACAGGGGGTTTGAAATTTTGACTTGTCTACTTAAAGATCACCAAAATCTGATAACAAGGTCAATTACGTCCCTGGGTGGGATTGAACCACCAACCTTTTGGTTAATAACCATACACACTAACTGATTGCGCCACAGCGACACTTTGCAAAAGTACATACTGACAAAGGCTAATAAGCATTCATCTAGAACGCTTCCTAGAAACATTTTAAAAAGTCAATAATGTGGAGAGTTTTTGTAAGATGTTTCTTCCATCAACCAATGAAGAAACACATTGGTACTTTCCCATGATAAGTGAGTGCTTCAGGACCTCTTGCACTTACATGTGCAGCAGAGTACTGTAATGGAAGCATGCTGGGTCCATAACCCAGAGGTAGGCAGATTGAAACTATCCTCTGCTATATGCATTTTTTTTTGTTAATTAAAGTAATCCAAAACTGGGATTGATATTTTTGCTCTTTTATTTTTACTTAAAGTACAATAACTTTTACCATTTTAATTTGTTTTAATAGTATATTGACAGTATTGTTTTCTTTCAAAAATCCAATTAATTTTCTTTACCCGATTATTAAAATGGTAATTGACAAAAACAAACTACATTGTCACCAGAAGAGCAATACAAAATGTACAAGTGATATATTAAAATCATCTTTCCAGCTTGAATTTCAATGATGCATTGGGGCAACGATTTTGTGAGAAACATCTTCACCCTTAAATAAAGATTTTCTTAATTCCTTACCTGTGTGCTAATTAGATATCACCTTGTTTTCACATTAAACAGACTTCCACATGAGAAAGCAGCAAGTTTGCAGTGGCGTTAATGTTTCCTGGTGTCAACCTGTATTATTTCTGTAGATATTGAAATGAGGATGCATCTTGCTGCCTTTCCAATGAAGCAAGTTTAATTTAGTAATAGGTGAAAAACCATCCCTACAAAGGTGTTAATCAGAGACTTGGCTTTGTGGACACTTTTCACAGAACAAATTTGTTAGCATAAAAATAAAGCCAGAAAATGAAGAGCTGTTTAATCACTCAATTGGATTTTTTTGCCAGCATATTTCTTTTTCTCTGCAACCCACTGCTAAATTGTGCTTCCTAGCTGTTTTTTATAAAATCACTGAATCAAATCTAACTCTGATTACATCAGAGAAGGCCAGGTACCCTACACCATAAGAGGGGGTTTGAAATTTTTACTTGTCTACATAAAGATCACCAAAATCTGATAACAAGGTCAATTACGTCCCTGGGTGGGATTGAACCACCAACTTTTTGGTTAATAGCCTTACACACTAACTGATTGCGCCACAGCGACACTTTGCAAAAGCATATACTGAAAAAGGCTAATAAGCATTCATCTAGAACGTTTCCTAGAAACATTTTAAAAAGTCAATAATGTGGAGAGTTTTTGTAAGATGTTTCTTCCATCAACCAATGAAGAAACACATTGGTACTTTCCCATGATGAGTGAGTGCTTCAGGATCTCTTGCACTTACATGTGCAGCAGAGTACTGTAATGGAAGCATGCTGGGTCCATAACCCAGAGGTAGGCAGATTGAAACTATCCTCTGCTATATGCATTTTTTTTGTTAATTAAAGTAATCCAAAACTGGGATTGACATTTTTGCTCTTTTATTTTTACTTAAAGTACAATAACTTTTACCATTTTAATTTGTTTTAATAGTATATTGACAGTATTGTTTTCTTTCAAAAATTCACTTAATTTTCTTTTCTGTGTGCTAATTAGATAGCACCTTGTTTTCACATTAAATAGACTTCCACATGAGAAAGCAGCAAGGATGCAGTGGCGTTAATGTTTCCTGGTGGTAGTGGGGGACTGTGTTTGTGCTTTCCTCTGGTCAGCTCTGGTAAAAGTCAGATTTCTTTGTCTCAGATCTTCCTCTAGCCTTGTTCTTCTTTCGAGAGTTCCCTTGTGCTGCCTCAGTTGGATCTCCTTCACTTGACAGGGGCGTACCCGAGCAGCGACCCTCCCCAGCACTAGCCCAACTCCTACTTACCTGCCAGGTGAGATACTATGATCATGAAGGTGCTTCTCCCAGGGCAAGGCTCACCCATTGCACTCTGGGTGTGCTGCTCCTGCGATTTCCCCAAATGTGGGAAACTTGACTGCATAATTTGTGTTTCCCCTGGTCGGCTCTCGTATAATTCAGATCTCTTTGTCTCAGGTCTCTCTCCCGTCTAGTTTGCTGTCTGTTTCCACTTCTCTTTTCTTAAACCGCTCCCTTCTATGTCCTTGCGCACCTTAATTAAATCTAACTCTGATTACGTCAGAGAAGGCCAGGTACCCTACACCATAAGAGGGGGTTTGAAATTTTGACTTGTCTACTTAAAGATCACCAAAATCTGATCACAAGGTCAATTACATCACTGGGTGGGAACCTTTTGGTTAATAGCCCATGTAAGTGCAAGAGATCCTGAAGCACTCACTCATCATGGGAAAGTACCAATGTGTTTCTTACAAAAATTCTCCAGATTATTGACTTTTTAAAGTTTTTCTAGGAAACGTTCTAGATGAATGCTTATTAGCCTTTGTCAGTATGTACTTTTGCAAAGTGTCGCTGTGGCGCAATCAGTCAGTGTGTATGGCTATTAACCTAAAGGTTGGTGATTCAATCCCACCCAGGGACGTAATTGACCTTGTTATCAGATTTTGGTGATCTTTAAGTAGACAAGTCAAAATTTCAAACCCCCTCTTATGGTGTAGGGTACCCGGCCTTCTCTGATGTAATCAGAGTTAGATTTGATTAAGTGATTTTATAAAAAACAGCTAGGAAGCACAATTTAGCAGTGGGTTGCAGAGAAAAAAAATTATGCTGGCAGAAAAGTCCAATTGAGTGATTAAACAGCTCTTCATTTTCTGATTTTATGTTTATGCTAACAAATTTGCTCTCTGAAAAGTGTCCACAAAGCCAAGTCTCTGATTAACACCTTTGTAGGAATGATTATCCACCTATTACTGAATTAAACTTGCTTCATTGGAAAGGAAGCAAGATGCATCCTCATTTCAATGTCTACTGAAATAATACAGGTTGACACCAGGAAACATAAACGTCACTGCATCCTTGCTGCTTCCTCATGGGGAAGTCTGTTTAATGTGAATACAAGGTGATATCTAATCAGCACACAGGTAAGGAATAAAGAAAATCTTTCTTTATGGGTGAAGATGTTTCTCACAAAATTGTTGCACCAAGGCATCATTGAAATTAAAGCTGGAAAGATGATTTTAATATATCACTTGTATATTTTGTACTGCTCTTCTGGTGACAATGTAGTTTGTTTTTGTCAATTACCATTTTAATAATAGGGTAAAGAAAATTAAGTGGATTTTTGAAAGAAAACAATACTGTCAATATACTATTAAAACAAATTAAAATGGTAAAAGTTATTGTACTTTAAGTAAAAATAAAAGAGCAAAAATATCAATCCCAGTTTTGGATTACTTTAATTAACAAAAAACAATGCATATAGCAGAGGATAGTTTCAATCTGCCTACCTCTGGGTTATGGACCCAGCATGCTTCCATTACAGTACTCTGCTGCACATGTAAGTGCAAGAGATCCTGAAGCACTCACTCATCATGGGAAAGTACCAATGTGTTTCTTCATTGGTTGATGGAAGAAACATCTTACAAAAACTCTCCAGATTATTGACTTTTTAAAGTTTTTCTAGGAAACGTTCTAGATGAATGCTTATTAGCCTTTGTCAGTATGTACTTTCGCAAAGTGTCTCTGAGGCACAAACAGTTAGCGTGTTCAGTTGTTAACCAAAAGGTTGGTGGTTCAATCCCACCTAGGGACGTAATTGACCTTGTTATCAGATTTTGGTGATCTTTAAGTAGACAAGTCAAAATTTCGAAAACCCCTGTTATGGTGTAGGGTACCTGGCCTTCTCTGATGTAATCAGAGTTAGATTTGATTAAGTGATTTTATAAAAAAAACAGCCACGAAGCACAATTTAGCAGTGGGTTGCAGAGAAAAAGAAATATGCTGGCAGAAAAATCCAATTGAGTGATTAAACAGCTCTTCATTTTCTGGCTTTATTTTTATGCTAACAAATTTGTGCTCTGAAAAGTGTCCACAAAGCCAAGTATCTTATTAACACCTTTGTAGGGATGGTTTTTCACCTATTATTAAATTAAACTTGCTTCATTGGAAAGGCAGCAAGTGATGTCATCCAAGCAGTGGGTCAAGGTTGGTTTCAAACCTCGTCTGCTTATGAAAAGAGAAAAGGGGTATGCAGGGCATGGCGGCCTTTTGCGGTGCTTGGATGACCCCTAGTTCGCATTAAATAATGCCGTCGAGTTTCCCACATTTGGGGAAATCACAGGGGTCAGCATACCCAGAATGCAATGAATGAACCGCACCCTGGGAGAACAGTCTTCATGACCATGGTATCTCCTATGCAAAATAAGTATGATTTGGGATAGGGCTGGGGAGGGCCGCTGCTCAGGCACATCTCTGTCAAGTAAAGGAGATTCAACTGAGGCAGCACAAGGGAACTCTCATCTGGGGACAACAACTGCAGGGAGAACACATATTTTCAGATGAACATGGGAGGGCAGAAGGCTGCCTAATACTGAAGCACCCCCAAACAACAAACCAAATGCAACAACTAGTGCAAGCATTCCTGGGGGAAGGCCTGCAGCAGATGGATTTGCATATGGCGATGTCATCCAAGCAGTGGGTCAAAGTTGGCTTCAACCCTCGTCTGCATATGAAAAGAGAAAAGGGGCGTGCAGGGCATGGCGGCCTTTTGCGGCACTTGGATGACCCCTAGTTCGCATTAAACACCTCCACCCTCTGTCGGTGTGGGGCTCATGTTGGCTATGCCCCAGCCCCTGAAGGATTCAAGCTGATTTCTTGCAGCAGCTGGGCACTGTAACAGCTCCAGAGCTGCTCTGTAAGGCAAGTAAAAGGGTGTGGGCCCTGCAGCACTACCTGTAGTTCGCATTGTGCAAGACCCCTAGTTCGCATTAAACACCCCCACCCTCCTTCGGTGTGGGGCTCATGTTGGCCATGCCCCAGCCCCTGAAGCATTCACGCTGATTTCTTGCAGCAGCTGGGCACTGTAACAGCTCAAGAGCTGCTCTGTAAGGCAAGTAAAAGGGTGTGGGCCCTGCAGCACTACCTGTAGTTTGCATTGTGCATTGGAAGGCACAAAGTAAGCAGACGGGAGGAGAAGTCAGGATAGTGCACAAGGGTATAGACGGGAGGGGATCAAGAAAAAAGAAGTGGAAACAGACAGCAAACTAGGCTTCCAATGCACAATGCAAACTACAGGTAGTGCTGCAGGGCCCACACCCTTTTACTTGCCTTACAGAGCAGCTCTGGAGCTGTTTAATCACTCAATTGGATTTTTCTGCCAGCATAATTTTTCTCTTACGTCCTAGAGGATGCTGGGGACTCCGTAAGGACCATGGGGGATAGACGGGCTCCGCAGGAGACATGGGCACTTTAAGAAAGACTTTAGATCTGGGTGTGCACTGGCTCCTCCCTCTATGCCCCTCCTCCAGACCTCAGTTTACTACTGTGCCCAGAGGAGACTGGGTGCTTTTCAGGGAGCTCTCCTGAGTTTCCTGACAGAAAGTATATTTGTTAGATTTTTTTATTTTCAGGGAGCCTGCTGGCAACAGACTCCCTGCATCGAGGGGCGGAGGGGAGAGATGCACACCTACTTCTGTGAGTTGATAGGCTCTGCTTCTTAGGCTACTGTACAGCATTAGCTCCAGAGGGATCGGTACGCAGGTCTCACCCTCGCCGTCCGTCCCAGAGCCGCGCCGCCGTCCCCCTCGCAGAGCCGGAAGATAGAAGCCGGGTGAGTATAAGAAGAAAAGAAGACTTCAGAGGCGGCGGAAGACTTCATGATCTTCACTGAGGTAACGCACAGCAGTAAAGCTGTGCTCCATTGCTCCCATACACCTCACACACGGCAGTCAGTGTAAGGGTGAAGGGCGCAGGGGGGACGCCCTGGGCAGCAATATAGACCTCTCTTTGGCAAAATAAATATATATGCAGCTAGGCACTGTATATATATATAAGAGCCCCCGCCATTTTTTTATGGGGGGGGCTATTTGAGCGGGACAGAAGCCCGTCGCTGAGGGGGTGGGGCTTCTCCCTCAGCACTCCCCAGCGCCATTTTCTCCACAGCACCGCTGAGGGGAAGCTCCATGGACTCTCCCCTGCTTATACCACGGTAGAAAGAGGGTCTTAAAGAAGAGGGGGCACATAATTAGGCGCATATATATATGGAAATACAGCGCTACTGGGTAAACATAAAGTGATTGTGTTTTTTTCCTGGGTCATATAGCGCTGGGGTGTGTGCTGGCATACTTTCTCTCTCTGTCTCTCCAAAGGGCCTTGTTGGGGAACTGTCCTCAGATAAGAGGATTCCCTGAGTGTATGGTGTGTCGGTACACGTGTGTCGACATGTCTGAGGTAGAAGGCTCTCCTAGAGAGGAGCAGGAGCAAATTAATGTGGTGTCTCCATCGACAACGCCGACACCTGACTGGATGGATATGTGGAATGTTTTAAGTGCTAATGTAAACTTATTACACAAGAGATTAGACAAAGCTGAAGCTAGGGAACAGTCAGGGAGTCAACCCATGCCTGTCCCTATGTCGCAGGGACCTTCGGGGTCTCAAAAGCGCCCACTATCCCAAATAGTTGACACAGATACCGACACAGATTCTGACTCCAGTGTCGACTACGATGATGCAAAGTTACAACCAAAATTGGCTAAATGTATTCGATATATGATTATTGCAATAAAAGATGTTTTGCACATCACAGAGTCCCCTGTCCCTGACACGAGGGTACACATGTATAAGGGAAAGAAACCTGAGATAACCTTTCCCCCCTCACATGAGTTGAACGAATTATGTGAAAAAGCTTGGGAATCTCCAGACAAAAAGCTGCAGATTCCCAAAAGGATTCTTATGGCGTATCCTTTCCCGCCAATGGACAGGATACGGTGGGAATCCTCCCCTAGGGTGGATAAAGCATTGACACGCTTATCCAAAAAGGTAGCGCTGCCATCCCAGGATACGGCTACCATCAGGGACCCTGCTGACCGCAAGCAGGAGGTTACCCTAAAGTCCATTTACACACATTCTGGTACCTTACTCAGACCGGCAATTGCGTCGGCCGAGGTTGTAGCGCGGTGGCAGCATGGACAGATACCTTATCAGCAGAGATTGAGACCCTAGATAAGGATGCTATGTTATTGACCATAGGGCATATAAAAGATGCTGTCCTATATATGAGAGATGCTCAAAGTGACATTAGTCTACTGGGTTCTAGAATAAACGCTATGTCGATTTCTGCTAGACGAGTCCTATGGACCCGGCAATGGACAGGTGATGCCGACTCAAAAAGGCATATGGAGGTTTTACCTTACAGGTGTGAGGAATTGTTTGGGGAAGGTCTCTCGGACCTTGTCTCCACAGCTACAGCTGGTAAATCAAATTTTTTGCCTTATATTCCCTCACAGCCTAAGAAAGCACCACATTATCAAATGCAGTCCTTTCGATCACAGAGAAACAAGAAAGTACGAGGTGCGTCCTTTCTTGCCAGAGGTAAGGGCAGAGGGAAGAAGCTGCACAACACAGCTAGTTCCCAGGAACAGAAGTCCTCCCCGGCCTCTACAAAATCCACCGCATGACGCTGGGGCTCCGCTAAAGGAGTCCGCCCAGTTGGGGGCACGTCTTCGTGTTTTCAGCCACATCTGGGTTCATTCGCAGGTGGATCCCTAGGCAATAGAAATTGTTTCTCAGGGTTACAAGCTGAAATTCGAAGAGGTGCCTCCTCGCCGGTTTTTCAAATCGGCCCTACCATCTTCTCCCCAGGAAAGGGAGATAGTGTTAAATGCAATTCACAAATTGTATCTTCAACAGGTGGTGGTCAAGGTTCCCCTGCTTCAACAAGGAAAGGGAAATTATTCGACCCTGTTTGTAGTCCCAAAACCGGACGGTTTGGTCAGACCCATATTAAATTTAAAATCCCTGAACCTATACTTGAAAAGGTTCAAGTTCAAGATGGAATCGCTAAGAGCGGTCATCGCCAGCCTAGAAGGGGGGGATTTTATGATATCTCTGGACATAAAGGATGCATACCTTCATGTACTCATTTATCCACCTCATCAGGCGTACCTAAGATTTGCGGTACAGTATTGTCATTACCAATTTCAGACGTTGCCGTTTGGTCTCTCCAGAATTTTCTCCGAGAATTTTCACCAAGGTAATGACGGAAATTATGGTGCTCCTGCGAAAGCAAGGTGTCACAATTATCCCGTACTTGAACGATCTCCTCATAAAAGCGAGATCAAGAGAGCAGTTGCTGAACAGCGTATAACTTTCATTGAAGGTGTTACAGCAAAACGGCTGGATTCTCAATATCCCGAAGTCGCAGTTGGTTCCTACGACTCGTCTGACTTTGCTTGGGCATTATTCTGGATACGGACCAGAAAAGGGTTTATCTTCCGATAGAAAAGGCCCAGGAACTCATGACTCTGGTCAGGAACCTATTGAAACCAAAACAGGTGTCAGTGCATCACTGCACTCGAGTCCTGGGAATGATGGTGGCATCATACGAGGCCATTCCCTTCGGCAGGTTCCATGCGAGGATCTTGCAATGGGACCTACTGGACAAGTGGTCCGGGTCACATCTACAGATTCATCAGTTGATCACCCTGTCCCCCAGGGCCAGGGTATCTCTCCTGTGGTGGCTGCAGAGTGCTCACCTTCTAGAGGGCCGCAGGTTCGGCATTCAGGACTGGATCCTGGTGACCACGAACGCGAGCCTCCGAGGTTGGGGAGCAGCCACACAGGGAAGAAATTTCCAAGGTCTTTGGTCAAGTCAGGAGACTTGTCTTCACATCAACATCCTGGAGCTAAGGGCCATATACAACGCCCTATGTCAAGCGGAGACCTTACTTCGCGACCAACCAGTTCTGATCCAGTCAGACAACGTCACCGCAGTAGTTCATGTAAACCGCCAAGGCGGCACAAGGAGCAGAGTGGCGATGGCGGAAGCCACCAGAATTCTTCGCTGGGCGGAGAATCATGTAAGCGCACTGTCAGCAGTGTTCATTCCGGGAGTGGACAACTGGGAAGCAGACTTCCTCAGCAGACACGACCTACATCCAGGAGAGTGGGGACTCCATCAGGAAGTCTTCGCACAGATTGCAAGTCGGTGGGGACTGTTCCAGATAGACATGATGGCGTCCCGCCTCAACAAAAAGCTACAGAGGTATTGCACCAGGTCAAGAGACCCTCAGGCAGTAGCTGTTTAAACAGCTCTTCATTTTCTGATTTTATGTTTATGCTAACAAATTTGCTCTCTGAAAAGTGTCCACAAAGCCAAGTCTCTGATTAACACCTTTGTAGGAATGGTTTTTCACCTATTACTGAATTAAACTTGCTTCATTGGAAAGGCAGCAAGATGCATCCTCATTTCAATGTCTACTGAAATAATACAGGTTGACACCAGGAAACATAAACGCCACTGCATCCTTGCTGCTTTCGCATGTGGAAGTCTGTTTAATGTGAAAACAAGGTGATATCTAATTAGCACACAGGTAAGGAATTAAGAAAATCTTTATTTAAGGGTGAAGGTGTTTCTCACAAAATCGTTGCCCCAATGCATCATTGAAATTCAAGCTGGAAAGATGATTTTAATATATGACTTGTACATTTTGTATTGCTCTTCTGGTGACAATGTAGTTTGTTTTTGTCAATTACCATTTTAATAATAGGGTAAAGAAAATTAAGTGGATTTTTGAAAGAAAACAATACTGTCAATATACTATTAAAACAAATTAAAATGGTAAAAGTTATTGTACTTTAAGTAAAAATAAAAGAGCAAAAATATCAATCCCAGTTTTGGATTACTTTAATTAACAAAAAAAAATGCATATAGCAGAGGATAGTTTCAATCTGCCTACCTCTGGGTTATGGGCCCAGCATGTTTCCATTGCAGTACTCTGCTGCACATGTAAGTGCAAGAGATCCTGAAGCACTCACTCATCATGGGAAAGTACCAATGTGTTTCTTCGTTGGTTGATGGAAGAAACATCTTACAAAAACTCTCCAGATTATTGACTTTTTAAAGTTTTTCTAGGAAACGTTCTAGATGAATGCTTATTAGCCTTTGTCAGTATGTATGTTTGTAAAGTGTCTCTGTGGCGCAATCGGTTAGTGTGTTTGGTTATTAATCAAAGGGTTGGTGGTTCAATCCCACCCAACGATGTAATTGACCTTGTTATCAGATTTTGGTGATCTTTAAGTAGACAAGTCAAAATTTCAAACCCCCTTCTTATGGTGTAGGGTACCTGGCCTACTCTGATGTAATCAGAGTTAGATTTGAATCAGTGATTTTATAAAAAAACAGCTAGGAAGCACAATTTAGCAGTGGGTTGCAGAGAAAAAGAAATATGCTGGCAGAAAAATCCAATTGAGTGATTAAACAGCTCTTCATTTTCTGGCTTTATTTTTATGCTAACTAATTTGTTCTCTGAAAAGTGTCCACAAAGCCAAGTATCTGATTAACATATTTGTAGGGATGGTTTTTCACCTATTACTAAATTAAACTTGCTTCATTGGAAAGGCAGCAAGATGCATCCTCATTTCAATATCTACTGAAATAATACAGGTTGACACCAGGAAACATTAACGCCACTGCATCCTTGCTGCTTTCTCATGTGGAAGTCTGTTTAATGTGAAAACAAGGTGATATCTAATTAGCACACAGGTAAGGAATAAAGAAAATCTTTATTTAAGGGTGAAGATGTTTCTCACAAAATCGTTGCCCCAATGCATCATTGAAATTCAAGCTGGAAAGATGATTTTAATATATCACTTGTACATTTTGTATTGCTCTTCTGGTGACAATGTAGTTTGTTTTTGTCAATTACCATTTTAATAATCGGGTAAAGAAAATTAATTGGATTTTTGAAAGAAAACAACACTGTCAATATACTATTAAAACAAATTAAAATGGTAAAAGTTATTGTACTTTAAGTAAAAATAAAAGCTAAAATATCAATCCCAGTTTTGGATTACTTTAATGAACAAAAAAAAAATGCATATAGCAAAGGATAGTTTCAATCTGCCTACCTCTGGGTTATGGGCCCAGCATGCTTCCATTGCAGTACTCTGCTGCACATGTAAGTGCAAGAGATCCTGAAGCACTCACTCATCATGGGAAAGTACCAATGTGTTTCTTCATTGGTTGCTGGAAGAAACATCTTACAAAAACTCTCCAGATTATTGACTTTTTAAAGTTTTTCTAGGAAACGTTCTAGATGAATGCTTATTAGTCTTTGTCAGTATGTACTTTTTGCAAAGTGTCTCTGTGGCGCAATCGGTTAGTGTGTTCAGCTATTAATCAAAAGGTTGGTGGTTCAATCCCATCCAGGGACGTAATTGACCTTGTCATCAAATTTTGGTAATATTTAAGTAGACAAGTCATATAGCAGAGGATAGTTTCAATCTGCCTACCTCTGGGTTATGGACCCAGCATGCTTCCATTACAGTACTCTGCTGCACATGTAAGTGCAAGAGATCCTGAAGCACTCACTCATCATGCGAAAGTACCAATGTGTTTCTTCATTGGTTGCTGGAAGAAACATCTTACAAAAACTCTCCAGATTATTGACTTTTTAAAGTTTTTCTAGGAATCGTTCTAGATGAATGCTTATTAGCCTTTGTCAGTATGTACTTTTGCAAAGTTTCGCTGTGGCGCAATCAGTTAGTGTGTACGGCTATTAACCAAAAGGTTGGTGGTTCAATCCCACCCAGGGACGTAATTGAACTTGTAATCAGATTTTGTTGATCTTTAAGTAGACAAGTCAAAATTTCGAAAACCCCTGTTATGGTGTAGGGTACCTGGCCTTCTCTGATGTAATCAGAGTTAGATTTGATTCATACTGTTAACTGGGTAGTATATCACAAGTTATACGGTGTGATTGGTGTGGCTGGTATGAATCTTGACCTTGGATTAACAAAAATCCTTTCCTCGAACTGTCTGTCTCCTCTGGGCACAGTTTCTCTAACTGAGGTATGGAGGAGGGGCATAGAGGGAGGAGCCAGTGCACACCCAGATCTAAAGTCTTTCTTAAAGTGCCCATGTCTGCTGCGGAGCCCGTCTATCCCCCATGGTCCTTACGGAGTCCCCATCATCCTCTACGGACTACGAGAAAAAAAAATTACCGGTAGGTTTAAAATGTTATTTTTTTCTCTGCAACCCACTGCTAAATTGTGCTTCCTAGCTGTTTTTTATAAAATCACTTAATTAAATCTAACTCTGATTACGTCAGAGAAGGCCAGGTACCCTACACCATAAGAGGGGGTTTGAAATTTTGACTTGTCTACTTAAAGATCACCAAAATCTGATGACAAGGTCAATTACATCCCTGGGTGGGATTGAACCACCAACCTTTTGGTTAATAGCCCATGTAAGTGCAAGAAATCCTGAAGCACTCACTCATCATGGGAAAGTACCAATGTGTTTCTTACAAAAATTCTCCAGATTATTGACTTTTTAAAGTTTTTCTAGGAAACGTTCTAGATGAATGATTATTAGCCTTTGTCAGTATTGACTTTTGCAAGGTGTCTCTGTGGCGCAATCGGTTAGCATGTTTGGCTATTAACCAAAAGGTTGGTGGTTCAATCCCACCCAGGGATGTAATTGACCTTGTAATCAGATTTTGGTGATCTTTAAGTAGACAAGTCAAAATTTCAAAAACCCCCCTTATGGTGTAGGGTACCTGGCCTTCTCTGATGTAATCAGAGTTAGATTTGATTAAGTGATTTTATAAAAAAACAGCTAGGAAGCACAATTTAGCAGTGGGTTGCAGAGAAAAAAAATATGCTGGCAGAAAAGTCCAATTGAGTGATTAAACAGCTCTTCATTTTCTGATTTTATGTTTATGCTAACAAATTTGCTCTCTGAAAAGTGTCCACAAAGCCAAGTCTCTGATTAACACCTTTGTAGGAATGGTTTTTCACCTATTACTGAAATAAACTTGCTTCATTGGAAAGGCATCAAAGATGCATCCTCATTTCAATGTCTACTGAAATAATACAGGTTGACACCAGGAAACGTCACTGCATCCTTGCTGCTTCCTCACGGGGAAGTCTGTTTAATGTGAAAACAAGGTGATATCTAATCAGCACACAGGTAAGGAATTAAGAAAATCTTTCTTTGTGGGTGAAGATGTTTCTCACAAATTGTTGTCCCAATGCATCATTGAAATTCAAGATGGAAGATGATTTTCATATATCACTTGTACATTTTGCATTGCTCTTCTGGTGACAATGTAGTTTGTTTTTGTCAATTACCATTTCAGTAATAGGGTAAAGAAAATTAAGTGGATTTTTTAAAGAAAACAATGCTGTCAATATACTATTAAAACAAATTAAAATGATAAAAGTTATTGTACTTTAAGTAAAAATAAAAGAGCCAAAATATCAATCCCAGTTTTTGATTACTTTAATTATAAAAAAAAAAATGCACATAGCAGAGGATAGTTTCGATCAATCGACCTCTGGGTTATGGGCCCAGCATGCTTCCATTGCACTACTCTGCTGCTCATGGAAGTGTAAGAGATCCTGAAGACTAAATTGATTAAAGGCCTAAAAGTACTGGACTATAAGGAAAGACTTACTAGGCTGAATATTTATACACTAGAAAAGAGGTGCCTAAGAGGAGATATTATTAATATCTTCAAATATGTAAAGATACATAACAAAGAGTTATCAGAGGAATTATTTATTAAAAGAACACGTGGTCACTCGCTGCGACTGGAGGAAAGTTCAGAACGCAATGGAGGAAAGGTTTCTTCACTGTTAGGGCAATCAGGATGTGGAATTCCCTGCCAGGGAAGGTGGTAATGGCGGACTCTGTAATTGGATTTAAAAAAGGAATGGATACATTTCTGAATGAAAAAGCTATCCAAGGTTATAATACTTAAAATATCAACATGGTTAATCCGGGGGTAACATGAGTTATAGTAGCTAACTAGTCATAAAACATTATTCAGCAAGTATGTAGAATCATCACAACTTAAAACAGGTTGAACACGATGGGCAATTTGCCTCTATTCAACCTCAAAAACTATGTTACTATATTACTATGTTATTGTAGTATACAGAACACCACAATGCAATGAGCAGTGATAGTGAGCACTGATGAGGATACTAGAACTGACACTGAGCAGCAAGATGCAGCACTGGACTATTAGTAATGTACTGTAGTATGCTGAGCACCACAATGCAGCACAAGACAATGAGCAGTGATACTGAGCACTGATGAGGATACTACTGAGAACTGACACTGAGCAGGAGAGACACACTACTAGTATTACTGAGCAGCAATAAGTAACCACTGATACTGAGCACTGATATTGAGATTTCCACTGAGAGAACATAGCCACGTCCTCTCCGCTCTCTCTTCAATGCACGAGTAAAAATGGCAGCAACGCGCAGCTCTTTATATGGAATCCGAATCTCGCGAGAATCCGACAGCGGGATGATGACATTTTCCCTTGTTCAGGTTTTCCGAGTCAGGCGGGAACAACCGAGCCTGCCTCGGACCAGTGTAAACCACGTGGAGTTCGTGGGGAATTCGGTTCTCGGAGAACCGAACCCGCTCCTCTCTACCTTATACCCATCAATTTTTTTATTTTCAATCTAAGCCCCTGCAGTTTTCTGTAAGCATCTGCTTCGCTATGATGATCAACAAGTCACAAGGGCAAACACTCAGGGCTTGAGGCGTAGATCTTAGGACCAGCTGCTACAAGCATGGCAGAGGTGTCACTATCACTGGTGACACCCAGAGAGGTGGCGAGGGAGATTGTAATGCAGTGCGCGCAGATAAACAGCGCAATGGTAAAAAGGAGGCATGGTTTCATAGGTAGGGGCGTGGCCTGGTGGCCTGAATCTACATTTTGTTGCTCCAGGTGTCCCGGGGGTTGGGGGCTGCACCCGGGGACTAGTGTGTGAGCTGTGCTGGCTCCTGCACAGTGACAGGGCATGGCCACCCAGCATGACGCCTCCCTTCTTGACCATGCTGTAATTGCAGTCGCACTGCAGTTCAGCGTGATCATAAAAAATGGTGTAGGCTCCTGCTGGTGCAGGCTGTAGAGAAAAGCTGCTGTGACCACGCCCCCTGTGTCTCCTCCGTTGCAGACCCCATTTTGAAGCCTTGCCCCCGGACTAAGAGAAAAGTATGCCCTTGCGCACTATCCTGACTTCTCCTCCCGTCTGCTTAATTTGTGCCTTCCAACGCACAATGCGAACAACAGGTGGTGCTGCAGGGCCCACACCCTTTTTCTTGCCTTACAGAACAGCTCTGGAGCTGTTACAGTGCCCAGCTGCTGCAAGAAATCAGCTTGAATGCTTCAGGGGATGGGGCATGGCCAACATGAGCCCCACACCAAAGGAGGGTGGGGGTGTTTAATGCGAACTAGGGGTCATCCAAGCACTGCAAAAGGCCGCCATGCCCTGCATGCCCCTTTTCTCTTTTCATATGCAGATGAGGGTTCCAGTCAACTTTGGCCCACTGCTTGGATAACATCACCGTATGCAAATCCGTCTGCTGCAGACCTTCCCCCAGGAGTGCTTGTACTAGTTGTTGCATATGGTTTGATATTTGATGGTGCTTCAGTATTAGGCAGCCTTCCGCCCTCCCATGTTCATCTGAAAAGATGTGGTCTCCCTGCAGTTGTTGTCCCCAGATGAGAGTTCCCTTGTGCTGCCTCAGTTGAATCTCCTTTACTTGACAGAGATGTGCCTGAGCAGCGGCCCTCACCAGCCCTATCCCAAATCATACTTATTTTGCATAGGAGATACCATGGTCATGAAGATTGTTCTCCCAGGGTGAGGTTCATTCATTGCATTCTGGGTATGCTGACCCCTGTGATTTTCCCAAATGTGGGAAACTCGACTGCATTATTTGTGGTAGTGGGGGACTGTGTTTGTGCTTTCCTCTGGTCAGCTCTGGTAAAAGTCAGATTTCTTTGTCTCAGATCTTCCTCTAGCCTTGTTCTTCTTTCGAGAGTTCCCTGGTGCTGCCTCAGTTGGATCTCCTTCACTTCACAGGGGGGAACCCGAGCAGCGACCCTCCCCAGCTCTAGCCCAACTCCTACTTACCTGCCAGGTGAGATACTATGATCATGAAGGTGCTTCTCCCAGGGCAAGGCTCAACCATTGCACTCTGGGTGTGCTGCTCCTGCGATTTCCCCAAATGTGGGAAACTTGACTGCATAATTTGTGTTTCCCCTCGTCGGCTCTCGTATAATTCAGATCTCTTTGTCTCAGGTCTCTCTACAGCCTAGTTTGCTGTCTGTTTCCACTTCTCTTTTCTTGAGCCGCTCCCTTCTATGCCCTTGCGCACTATCCTGACTTCTCCCGTCTGCTTACTTCGTGCCTTCCAACGCACAATGCGAACTACAGGTAGTGCTGCAGGGCCCACACCCTTTTACTTGCCTTACAGAGTAGCTCTGGAGCAGTTACAGTGCCCAGCTGCTGCAAGAAATCAGCTTGAATGCTTCAGGGGCTGGGGCATAGCCAACATGAGCCCCACACCGAAGGAGGGTGGAGGTGTGTAATGCGAACTAGGGGTCATCCAAGCGCTGCAAAAGGCCGCCATGCCCTGCACGCCCCTTTTCTCTTTTCATATGCAGACGAGGGTTGAAGCCAACTTTGACCCACTGCTTGGATGACATCACCATATGCAAATCCATCTGCTGCAGGCCTTCCCCCAGGAATGCTTGCACTAGTTGTTGCATTTGGTTTGTTGTTTGGGGGTGCTTCAGCATTAGGCAGCCTTCTGCCCTCACATGTTCATCTGAAAATATGTGTTCTCCCTGCAGTTGTTGTCCCCAGATGAGAGTTCCCTTGTGCTGCCTCAGTTGAATCTCCTTTACTTGACAGAGATGTGCCTGAGCAGCGGCCCTCCCCAGCCCTATCCCAAATCATACTTATTTTGCATAGGCGATACCATGGTCATGAAGATTTTTCTCCCAGGGTGAGGTTCATTCATTGCATTCTGGGTATGCTGACCACTGTGATTTCCCCAAATGTGGGAAACTCGACTGCATTATTTGTGGTAGTGGGGGACTGTGTTTGTGCTTTCCTCTGGTCAGCTCTGGAAAAAGTCTGATTTCTTTGTCTCAGATCTTCCTCTAGCCTTGTTCTTCTTTCGAGAGTTCCCTTGTGCTGCCTCAGTTGGATCTCTTTCACTTGACAGGGGGGTGCCCGAACAGCGGCATATGTTGAAGATACAATTTGTGAATTGCATTTAACACTATCTCCCTTTCCTGGGGAGAAGATGGTAGGGCCGATTTGAAAAACCGGCGAGGAGGCACCTCTTCGAATTTCAGCTTGTAACCCTGAGAAACAATTTCTATTGCCTAGGGATCCACCTGCGAATGAACCCAGATGTGGCTGAAAACTCGAAGACGTGCCCCCAACTGGGCGGACTCCTTTAGCGGAGCCCCAGCGTCATGCGGTGGATTTTGTAGAGGCCGGGGAGGACTTCTGTTCCTGGGAACTAGCTGTGTTGTGCAGCTTCTTCCCTCTGCCCTTACCTCTGGCAAGAAAGGACGCACCTCGTACTTTCTTGTTTCTCTGTGATCGAAAGGACTGCATTTGATAATGTGGTGCTTTCTTAGGCTGTGAGGGAATATAAGGCAAAAAATTTGATTTACCAGCTGTAGCTGTGGAGACTAGGTCCGAGAGACCTTCCCCAAACAATTCCTCACCCCTTTAAGGTAAAACCTCCATATGCCTTTTTGAGTCGGCATCACCTGTCCATTGCCGGGTCCATAGGACTCGTCTAGCAGAAATCGACATAGCGTTTATTCTAGAACCCAGTAGACTAATGTCACTTTGAGCATCTCTCATATATAGGACAGCATCTTTTATATGCCCTATGGTCAATAACATAGCATCCTTATCTAGGGTCTCAATCTCTGCTGATAAGGTATCTGTCCATGCTGCCACTGCGCTACAACCCCGGCCGACGCAATTACCGGTCTGAGTAAGGTACCAGAATGTGTGTAAATGGACTTTAGGGTAACCTCCTGCTTGCGGTCAGCAGGGTCCCTGATGGTAGCCGTATCCTGGGATGGCAGCGCTACCTTTTTGGATAAGCGTGTCAATGCTTTATCCACCCTAGGGGAGGATTCCCACCGTATCCTGTCCATTGGCGGGAAAGGATACGCCATAAGAATCCTTTTGGGAATCTGCAGCTTTTTGTCTGGAGATTCCCAAGCTTTTTCACATAATTCGTTCAACTCATGTGAGGGGGGAAAGGTTATCTCAGGTTTCTTTCCCTTATACATGTGTACCCTCGTGTCAGGGACAGGGGACTCTGTGATGTGCAAAACATCTTTTATTGCAATAATCATATATCGAATACATTTAGCCAATTTTGGCTGTAACTTTGCATCATCGTAGTCGACACTATGTCGGTATCTGTGTCAACTATTTGGGATAGTGGGCACTTTTGAGACCCCGAAGGTCCCTGCGACATAGGGACAGGCATGGGTTGACTCCCTGACTGTTCCCTAGCTTCAGCTTTGTCTAATCTCTTGTGTAATAAGTTTACATTAGCACTTAAAACATTCCACATATCCATCCAGTCAGGTGTCGGCGTTGTCGATGGAGACACCACATTAATTTGCTCCTGCTCCTCTCTAGGAGAGCCTTCTACCTCAGACATGTCGACACACGTGTACCGACACACCATACACTCAGGGAATCCTCTTATCTGAGGACAGTTCCCCAACAAGGCCCTTTGGAGAGACAGAGAGAGAGAGTATGCCAGCACACACCCCAGCGCTATATGACCCAGGAAAAAAACACAATAATTTTATGTTTACCCAGTAGCGCTGTATTTCCATATATATATGCGCCTAATTATGTGCCCCCCTCTTCTTTAAGACCCTCTTTCTACCGTGGTATAAGCAGGGGAGAGTCCGTGGAGCTTCCCCTCAGCGGTGCTGTGGAGAAAATGGCGCTGGTGAGTGCTGAGGGAGAAGCCCCACCCCCTCAGCGATGGGCTTCTGTCCCGCTCAAATATAGTAAAAAAATGGCGGGGGCTCTTATATATATATATACAGTGCCTAGCTGCATATATATTTATTTTGCCAAAGAGTGGTCTATATTGCTGCCCAGGGCGTCCCCCCTGCGCCCTTCACCCTTACACTGACTGCCGTGTGTGAGGTGTATTGGAGCAATGGAGCACAGCTTTACTGCTGTGCGTTACCTCAGTGAAGATCATGAAGTCTTCCGCCGCCTCTGAAGTCTTCTTTTCTTCTCATACTCACCCGGCTTCTATCTTCCGGCTCTGCGAGGGGGACGGCGGCGCGGCTCTGGGACGGACGGCGAGGGTGAGACCTGCGTACCGATCCCTCTGGAGCTAATGCTGTACAGTAGCCTAAGAAGCAGAGCCTATCAACTCACAGAAGTAGGTGTGCATCTCTCCCCTCCGCCCCTCGATGCAGGGAGTCTGTTGCCAGCAGGCTCCCTGAAAATAAAAAAATCTAACAAATATACTTTCTGTCAGGAAACTCAGGAGAGCTCCCTGAAAAGCACCCAGTCTCCTCTGGGCACAGTAGTAAACTGAGGTCTGGAGGAGGGGCATAAAGGGAGGAGCCAGTGCACACCCAGATCTAAAGTCTTTCTTAAAGTGCCCATGTCTCCTGCAGAGCCCGTCTATCCCCCATGGTCCTTACGGAGTCCCCAGCATCCTCTAGGACGTAAGAGAAAAATTATGCTGGCAGAAAAATCCAATTGAGTGATTAAACAGCTCCAGAGCTGCTCTGTAAGGCAAGTAAAAGGGTGTGGGCCCTGCAGCACTACCTGTAGTTTGCATTGTGCATTGGAAGCCTAGTTTGCTGTCTGTTTCCACTTCTTTTTTCTTGAGCCCCTCCCGTCTATACCCTTGTGCACTATCCTGACTTCTCCTCCCGTCTGCTTACTTTGTGCCTTCCAATGCACAATGCAAACTACAGGTAGTGCTGCAGGGCCCACACCCTTTTACTTGCCTTACAGAGCAGCTCTGGAGCTGTTACAGTGCCCAGCTGCTGCAAGAAATCAGCTTGAATCCTTCAGGGGCTGGGGCATAGCCAACATGAGCCCCACACCGACGGAGGGTGGAGGTGTTTAATGCGAACTAGGGGTCATCCAAGTGCCGCAAAAGGCCGCCATGCCCTGCACGCCCCTTTTCTCTTTTCATATGCAGACGAGGGTTGAAGCCAACTTTGACCCACTGCTTGGATGACATCGCCATATGCAAATCCATCTGCTGCAGGCCTTCCCCCAGGAATACTTGCACTAGTTGTTGCATTTGGTTTGTTGTTTGAGGGTGCTTCAGTATTAGGCAGCCTTCTGCCCTCCCATGTTCATCTGAAAATATGTGTTCTCCCTGCAGTTGTTGTCCCCAGATGAGAGTTCCCTTGTGCTGCCTCAGTTGAATCTCCTTTACTTGACAGAGATGTGCCTGAGCAGCGGCCCTCCCCAGCCCTATCCCAAATCATACTTATTTTGCATAGGAGATACCATGGTCATGAAGACTGTTCTCCCAGGGTGCGGTTCATTCATTGCATTCTGGGTATGCTGACCCCTGTGATTTCCCCAAATGTGGGAAACTCGACTGCATTATTTAATGCGAACTAGGGGTCATCCAAGCACCGCAAAAGGCCGCCATGCCCTGCATACCCCTTTTCTCTTTTCATAAGCAGACGAGGTTTGAAGCCAACTTTGACCCACTGCTTGGATGACATCACTTGCTGCCTTTCCAATGAAGCAAGTTTAATTTAATAATAGGTGAAAAACCATCCCTACAAAGGTGTTAATCAGATACTTGGCTTTGTGGACACTTTTCAGAGCACAAATTTGTTAGCATAAAAATAAAGCCAGAAAATGAAGAGCTGTTTAATCACTCAATTGGATTTTTCTGCCAGCATATTTCTTTTTCTCTGCAACCCACTGCTAAATTGTGCTTCCTAGCTGTTTTTATAAAATCACTGAATCAAATCTAACTCTGATTACATCAGAGAAGGCCAGGTACCCTACACCATAACAGGGGGTTTGAAATTTTGACTTGTCTACTTAAAGATCACCAAAATCTGATAACAAGGTCAATTAAGTCCCTGGGTGGGATTGAACCACCAACCTTTTGGTTAACAGCCTTACACACTAACTGATTGCGCCACAGCGACACTTTGCAGAAGTACATACTGACAAAGGCTAATAAGCATTCATCTAGAACGATTCCTAGAAACATTTTAAAAAGTCAATAATGTGGAGAGTTTTTGTAAGATGTTTCTTCCATCAACCAATGAAGAAACACATTGGTACTTTCCCATGATGAGTGAGTGCTTCAGGATCTTTTGCACTTACATGTGCAGCAGAGTACTGTAATGGAAGCATGCTGGGTCCATAACCCAGAGGTAGGCAGATTGAAACTATCCTCTGCTATATGCATTTTTTTTTTGTTAATTAAAGTAATCCAAAACTGGGATTGATATTTTTGCTCTTTTATTTTTACTTAAAGTACAATAACTTTTACCATTTTAATTTGTTTTAATAGTATATTGACAGTATTGTTTTCTTTCAAAAATCCAATTAATTTTCTTTACCCGATTATTAAAATGGTAATTGACAAAAACAAACTACATTGTCACCAGAAGAGCAATACAAAATGTACAAGTGATATATTAAAATCATCTTTCCAGCTTGAATTTCAATGATGCATTGGGGCAACGATTTTGTGAGAAACATCTTCACCCTTAAATAAAGATTTTCTTAATTCCTTACCTGTGTGCTAATTAGATATCACCTTGTTTTCACATTAAACAGACTTCCACATGAGAAAACAGCAAAGATGCAGTGGCGTTAATGTTTCCTGGTGTCAACCTGTATTATTTCCGTAGATATTGAAATGAGGATGCATCTTGCTGCCTTTCCAATGAAGCAAGTTTAATTTAGTAATAGGTGAAAAACCATCCCTACAAAGATGTTAATCAGATACTTGGCTTTGTGGACACTTTTCAGAGAACAAATTTGTAATCATAAAAATAAAGCCAGAAAATGAAGAGCTGTTTAATCACTCAATTGGATTTTTCTGCCAGCATTTTTCTTTTTCTCTGCAACCCACTGCTAAATTGTGCTTCCTAGCTGTTTTTTTATAAAATCACTTAATCAAATCTAACTCTGATTACATCAGAGAAGGCCAGGTACCCTATACCATAAGAGGGGGTTTGCAATTTTGACTTGTCTACTTAAATATCACCAAAATCTGATAACAAGGTTAATTAAGTCCCTGGGTGGGATTGAACCACCAACCTTTTGGTTAACAGCCTTACACACTAACTGATTGCGCCACAGCGACACTTTGCAAAAAGCACATACTGACAAAGACTAATAAGCATTCATCTAGAACGTTTCCTAGAAAAACTTTAAAAAGTCAATAATCTGGAGAGTTTTTGTAAGATGTTTCTTCCAGCAACCAATGAAGAAACACATTGGTACTTTCGCATGATGAGTGAGTGCTTCAGGATCTCTTGCACTTACATGTGCAGCAGAGTACTGCAATGGAAGCATGCTGGGCCCATAACCCAGAGGTAGGCAGATTGAAACTATCCTTTGCTATATGAATTTTTTTTTTGTTCATTAAAGTAATCCAAAACTGGGATTGATATTTTAGCTTTTATTTTTACTTAAAGTACAATAACTTTTACCATTTTAATTTGTTTTAATAGTATATTGACAGTATTGTTTTCTTTCAAAAATCCACTTAATTTTCTTTACCCTATTATTAAAATGGTAATTGACAAAAACAAACTACATTGTCACCATAAGAGCAATACAAAATGTACAAGTGATATATTAAAATCATCTTTCCAGCTTGAATTTCAATGATGCATTGGGGCAACGATTTTGTGAGAAACATCTTCACCCTTAAATAAAGATTTTCTTAATTCCTTACCTGTGTGCTAATTAGATATCACCTTGTTTTCACATTAAACAGACTTCCACATGAGAAAGCAGCAAGGATGCAGTGGCGTTAATGTTTCCTGGTATCAACCTGTATTATTTCAGTAGATATTGAAATGAGGATGCATCTTGCTGCCTTTCCAATGAAGCAAGTTTAATTTAGTAATAGGTGAAAAACCATCCCTACAAATATGTTAATCAGATACTTGGCTTTGTGGACACTTTTCAGAGAACAAATTAGTTAGTATAAAAATAAAGCCAGAAAATGAAGAGCTGTTTAATCACTCAATTGGATTTTTCTGCCAGCATATTTCTTTTTCTCTGCAACCCACTGCCAAATTGTGCTTCCTAGCTGTTTTTATAAAATCACTGAATCAAATCTAACTCTGATTACATCAGAGAAGGCCAGGTACCCTACACCATAACAGGGGGTTTGAAATTTTGACTTGTCTACTTAAAGATCACCAAAATCTGATAACAAGGTCAATTAAGTCCCTGGGTGGGATTGAACAACCAACTTTTTGGTTAATAGCCTTACACACTAACTGATTGCGCCACAGCTACACTTTGCAAAAGTACATACTGACAAAGGCTAATAAGCATTCATCTAGAACGATTCCTAGAAACATTTTAAAAAGTCAATAATGTGGAGAGTTTTTGTAAGATGTTTCTTCCATCAACCAATGAAGAAACACATTGGTACTTTCCCATGATAAGTGAGTGCTTCAGGACCTCTTGCACTTACATGTGCAGCAGAGTACTGTAATGGAAGCATGCTGGGTCCATAACCCAGAGGTAGGCAGATTGAAACTATCCTCTGCTATATGCATTTTTTTTTTGTTAATTAAAGTAATCCAAAACTGGGATTGATATTTTTGCTCTTTTATTTTTACTTAAAGTACAATAACTTTTACCATTTTAATTTGTTTTAAGAGTATATTGACAGTATTGTTTTCTTTCAAAAATCCACTTAATTTTCTTTACCCGATTATTAAAATGGTAATTGACAAAAACAAACTACATTGTCACCAGAAGAGCAATACAAAATGTACAAGTGATATATTAAAATCATCTTTCCAGCTTGAATTTCAATGATGCATTGGGGCAACGATTTTGTGAGAAACATCTTCACCCTTAAATAAAGATTTTCTTAATTCCTTACCTGTGTGCTAATTAGATATCACCTTGTTTTCACATTAAACAGACTTCCACATGAGAAAACAGCAAAGATGCAGTGGCGTTAATGTTTCCTGGTGTCAACCTGTATTATTTCCGTAGATATTGAAATGAGGATGCATCTTGCTGCCTTTCCAATGAAGCAAGTTTAATTTAGTAATAGGTGAAAAACCATCCCTACAAAGATGTTAATCAGATACTTGGCTTTGTGGACACTTTTCAGAGAACAAATTTGTAATCATAAAAATAAAGCCAGAAAATGAAGAGCTGTTTAATCACTTAATTGGATTTTTCTGCCAGCATTTTTCTTTTTCTCTGCAACCCACTGCTAAATTGTGCTTCCTAGCTGTTTTTTTATAAAATCACTTAATCAAATCTAACTCTGATTACATCAGAGAAGGCCAGGTACCCTACACCATAAGAGGGGGTTTGCAATTTTGACTTGTCTACTTAAATATTACCAAAATCTGATCACAAGGTCAATTACGTCCCTGGATGGGATTGAACCACCAACCTTTTGATTAATAGCTGAACACACTAACCGATTGCGCCACAGAGACACTTTGCGAAAAGTACATACTGACAAAGACTAATAAGCATTCATCTAGAACGTTTCCTAGAAAAACTTTAAAAAGTCAATAATCTGGACAGTTTTTGTAAGATGTTTCTTCCAGCAACCAATGAAGAAACACATTGGTACTTTCGCATGATGAGTGAGTGCTTCAGGATCTCTTGCACTTACATGTGCAGCAGAGTACTGCAATGGAAGCATGCTGGGCCCATAACCCAGAGGTAGGCAGATTGAAACTATCCTTTGCTATATGCATTTTTTTTGTTGTTCATTAAAGTAATCCAAAACTGGGATTGATATTTTAGCTTTTATTTTTACTTAAAGTACAATAACTTTTACCATTTTAATTTGTTTTAATAGTATATTGACAGTATTGTTTTCTTTCAAAAATCCTATTAATTTTCTTTACCCGATTATTAAAATGGTAATTGACAAAAACAAACTACATTGTCACCAGAAGAGCAATACAAAATGTACAAGTGATATATTAAAATCATCTTTCCAGCTTGAATTTCAATGATGCATTGGGGCAACGATTTTGTGAGAAACATCTTCACCCTTAAATAAAGATTTTCTTAATTCCTTACCTGTGTGCTAATTAGATATCACCTTGTTTTCACATTAAACAGACTTCCACATGAGAAAGCAGCAAGGATGCAGTGGCGTTAATGTTTCCTGGTGTCAACCTGTATTATTTCAGTAGATATTGAAATGAGGATGCATCTTGCTGCCTTTCCAATGAAGCAAGTTTAATTTAGTAATAGGTGAAAAACCATCCCTACAAATATGTTAATCAGATACTTGGCTTTGTGGACACTTTTCAGAGAACAAATTCGTTAGCATAAAAATAAAGCCAGAAAATGAAGAGCTGTTTAATCACTCAATTGGATTTTTCTGCCAGCATATTTCTTTTTCTCTGCAACCCACTGCTAAATTGTGCTTCCTAGCTGTTTTTTTTATAAAATCACTGATTCAAATCTAACTCTGATTACATCAGAGTAGGCCAGGTACCCTACACCATAAGAAGGGGGTTTGAAATTTTGACTTGTCTACTTAAAGATCACCAAAATCTGATAACAAGGTCAATTACATCCCTGCGTGGGATTGAACCACCAACCCTGTGATTAATAACCAAACACACCAACAGATTGCGCCACAGAGACACTTTACAAACGTACATACTGACAAAGGCTAATAAGCATTCATCTAGAACGTTTCCTAGAAAAACTTTAAAAAGTCAATAATCTGGAGAGTTTTTGTAAGATGTTTCTTCCATCAACCAACGAAGAAACACATTGGTACTTTCCCATGATGAGTGAGTGCTTCAGGATCTCTTGCACTTACATGTGCAGCAGAGTACTGCAATGGAAAAATGCTGGGCCCATAACCCAGAGGTAGGCAGATTGAAACTATCCTCTGCTATATGCATTTTTTTTTGTTAATTAAAGTAATCCAAAACTGGGATTGATATTTTTGCTCTTTTATTTTTACTTAAAGTGCAATAACTTTTACCTTTTTAATTTGTTTTAATAGTATATTGACAGTATTGTTTTCTTTCAAAAATCCACTTAATTTTCTTTACCCTATTATTAAAATGGTAATTGACAAAAACAAACTACATTGTCACCAGAAGAGCAATACAAAATGTACAAGTGATATATTAAAATCATCTTTCCAGCTTGAATTTCAATGATGCATTGGGGTAACGATTTTGTGAGAAACACCTTCACCCTTGAATAAAGATTTTCTTAATTCCTTACCTGTGTGCTAATTAGATATCACCTTGTTTTCACATTAAACAGACTTCAACATGCGAAAGCAGCAAGGATGCAGTGGCGTTAATGTTTCCTGGTGTCAACCTGTATTATTTCAGTAGACATTGAAATGAGGATGCATCTTGCTGCCTTTCCAATGAAGCAAGTTTAATTTAGTAATAGGTGAAAAACCATCCCTACAAAGGTGTTAATCAGAGACTTGGCTTTGTGGACACTTTTCAGAGAACAAATTTGTTAGCATAAAAATAAAGCCAGAAAATGAAGAGCTGTTTAATCACTCAATTGGATTTTTTTGCCAGCATATTTCTTTTTCTCTGCAACCCACTGCTAAATTGTGCTTCCTAGCTGTTTTTATAAAATCACTGAATCAAATCTAACTCTGATTACATCAGAGAAGGCCAGGTACCCTACACCATAACAGGGGGTTTGAAATTTTGACTTGTCTACTTAAAGATCACCAAAATCTGATAACAAGGTCAATTACGTCCCTGGGTGGGATTGAACCACCAACCTTTTGGTTAATAACCATACACACTAACTGATTGCGCCACAGCGACACTTTGCAAAAGTACATACTGACAAAGGCTAATAAGCATTCATCTAGAACGCTTCCTAGAAACATTTTAAAAAGTCAATAATGTGGAGAGTTTTTGTAAGATGTTTCTTCCATCAACCAATGAAGAAACACATTGGTACTTTCCCATGATAAGTGAGTGCTTCAGGACCTCTTGCACTTACATGTGCAGCAGAGTACTGTAATGGAAGCATGCTGGGTCCATAACCCAGAGGTAGGCAGATTGAAACTATCCTCTGCTATATGCATTTTTTTTTGTTAAAGTAATCCAAAACTGGGATTGATATTTTTGCTCTTTTATTTTTACTTAAAGTACAATAACTTTTACCATTTTAATTTGTTTTAATAGTATATTGACAGTATTGTTTTCTTTCAAAAATCCAATTAATTTTCTTTACCCGATTATTAAAATGGTAATTGACAAAAACAAACTACATTGTCACCAGAAGAGCAATACAAAATGTACAAGTGATATATTAAAATCATCTTTCCAGCTTGAATTTCAATGATGCATTGGGGCAACGATTTTGTGAGAAACATCTTCACCCTTAAATAAATATTTTCTTAATTCCTTACCTGTGTGCTAATTAGATATCACCTTGTTTTCACATTAAACAGACTTCCACATGAGAAAGCAGCAAGTTTGCAGTGGCGTTAATGTTTCCTGGTGTCAACCTGTATTATTTCTGTAGATATTGAAATGAGGATGCATCTTGCTGCCTTTCCAATGAAGCAAGTTTAATTTAGTAATAGGTGAAAAACCATCCCTACAAAGGTGTTAATCAGAGACTTGGCTTTGTGGACACTTTTCACAGAACAAATTTGTTAGCATAAAAATAAAGCCAGAAAATGAAGAGCTGTTTAATCACTCAATTGGATTTTTTTGCTAGCATATTTCTTTTTCTCTGCAACCCACTGCTAAATTGTGCTTCCTAGCTGTTTTTTATAAAATCACTGAATCAAATCTAACTCTGATTACATCAGAGAAGGCCAGGTACCCTACACCATAAGAGGGGGTTTGAAATTTTTACTTGTCTACATAAAGATCACCAAAATCTGATAACAAGGTCAATTACGTCCCTGGGTGGGATTGAACCACCAACTTTTTGGTTAATAGCCTTACACACTAACTGATTGCGCCACAGCGACACTTTGCAAAAGTATATACTGAAAAAGGCTAATAAGCATTCATCTAGAACGTTTCCTAGAAACATTTTAAAAAGTCAATAATGTGGAGAGTTTTTGTAAGATGTTTCTTCCATCAACCAATGAAGAAACACATTGGTACTTTCCCATGATGAGTGAGTGCTTCAGGATCTCTTGCACTTACATGTGCAGCAGAGTACTGTAATGGAAGCATGCTGGGTCCATAACCCAGAGGTAGGCAGATTGAAACTATCCTCTGCTATATGCATTTTTTTTGTTAATTAAAGTAATCCAAAACTGGGATTGACATTTTTGCTCTTTTATTTTTACTTAAAGTACAATAACTTTTACCATTTTAATTTGTTTTAATAGTATATTGACAGTATTGTTTTCTTTCAAAAATTCACTTAATTTTCTTTTCTGTGTGCTAATTAGATAGCACCTTGTTTTCACATTAAATAGACTTCCACATGAGAAAGCAGCAAGGATGCAGTGGCGTTAATGTTTCCTGGTGGTAGTGGGGGACTGTGTTTGTGCTTTCCTCTGGTCAGCTCTGGTAAAAGTCAGATGTCTTTGTCTCAGATCTTCCTCTAGCCTTGTTCTTCTTTCGAGAGTTCCCTTGTGCTGCCTCAGTTGGATCTCCTTCACTTGACAGGGGCGTACCCGAGCAGCGACCCTCCCCAGCACTAGCCCAACTCCTACTTACCTGCCAGGTGAGATACTATGATCATGAAGGTGCTTCTCCCAGGGCAAGGCTCACCCATTGCACTCTGGGTGTGCTGCTCCTGCGATTTCCCCAAATGTGGGAAACTTGACTGCATAATTTGTGTTTCCCCTGGTCGGCTCTCGTATAATTCAGATCTCTTTGTCTCAGGTCTCTCTCCAGCCTAGTTTGCTGTCTGTTTCCACTTCTCTTTTCTTAAACCGCTCCCTTCTATGTCCTTGCGCACCTTAATTAAATCTAACTCTGATTACGTCAGAGAAGGCCAGGTACCCTACACCATAAGAGGGGGTTTGAAATTTTGACTTGTCTACTTAAAGATCACCAAAATCTGATCACAAGGTCAATTACATCACTGGGTGGGAACCTTTTGGTTAATAGCCCATGTAAGTGCAAGAGATCCTGAAGCACTCACTCATCATGGGAAAGTACCAATGTGTTTCTTACAAAAATTCTCCAGATTATTGACTTTTTAAAGTTTTTCTAGGAAACGTTCTAGATGAATGCTTATTAGCCTTTGTCAGTATGTACTTTTGCAAAGTGTCGCTGTGGCGCAATCAGTCAGTGTGTATGGCTATTAACCTAAAGGTTGGTGATTCAATCCCACCCAGGGACGTAATTGACCTTGTTATCAGATTTTGGTGATCTTTAAGTAGACAAGTCAAAATTTCAAACCCCCTCTTATGGTGTAGGGTACCCGGCCTTCTCTGATGTAATCAGAGTTAGATTTGATTAAGTGATTTTATAAAAAACAGCTAGGAAGCACAATTTAGCAGTGGGTTGCAGAGAAAAAAAATTATGCTGGCAGAAAAGTCCAATTGAGTGATTAAACAGCTCTTCATTTTCTGATTTTATGTTTATGCTAACAAATTTGCTCTCTGAAAAGTGTCCACAAAGCCAAGTCTCTGATTAACACCTTTGTAGGAATGATTATCCACCTATTACTGAATTAAACTTGCTTCATTGGAAAGGAAGCAAGATGCATCCTCATTTCAATGTCTACTGAAATAATACAGGTTGACACCAGGAAACATAAACGTCACTGCATCCTTGCTGCTTCCTCATGGGGAAGTCTGTTTAATGTGAAAACAAGGTGATATCTAATCAGCACACAGGTAAGGAATTAAGAAAATCTTTCTTTATGGGTGAAGATGTTTCTCACAAAATTGTTGCACCAAGGCATCATTGAAATTAAAGCTGGAAAGATGATTTTAATATATCACTTGTATATTTTGTACTGCTCTTCTGGTGACAATGTAGTTTGTTTTTGTCAATTACCATTTTAATAATAGGGTAAAGAAAATTAAGTGGATTTTTGAAAGAAAACAATACTGTCAATATACTATTAAAACAAATTAAAATGGTAAAAGTTATTGTACTTTAAGTAAAAATAAAAGAGCAAAAATATCAATCCCAGTTTTGGATTACTTTAATTAACAAAAAACAATGCATATAGCAGAGGATAGTTTCAATCTGCCTACCTCTGGGTTATGGACCCAGCATGCTTCCATTACAGTACTCTGCTGCACATGTAAGTGCAAGAGATCCTGAAGCACTCACTCATCATGGGAAAGTACCAATGTGTTTCTTCATTGGTTGATGGAAGAAACATCTTACAAAAACTCTCCAGATTATTGACTTTTTAAAGTTTTTCTAGGAAACGTTCTAGATGAATGCTTATTAGCCTTTGTCAGTATGTACTTTCGCAAAGTGTCTCTGAGGCACAAACAGTTAGCGTGTTCAGTTGTTAACCAAAAGGTTGGTGGTTCAATCCCACCTAGGGACGTAATTGACCTTGTTATCAGATTTTGGTGATCTTTAAGTAGACAAGTCAAAATTTCGAAAACCCCTGTTATGGTGTAGGGTACCTGGCCTTCTCTGATGTAATCAGAGTTAGATTTGATTAAGTGATTTTATAAAAAAAACAGCCACGAAGCACAATTTAGCAGTGGGTTGCAGAGAAAAAGAAATATGCTGGCAGAAAAATCCAATTGAGTGATTAAACAGCTCTTCATTTTCTGGCTTTATTTTTATGCTAACAAATTTGTGCTCTGAAAAGTGTCCACAAAGCCAAGTATCTTATTAACACCTTTGTAGGGATGGTTTTTCACCTATTATTAAATTAAACTTGCTTCATTGGAAAGGCAGCAAGTGATGTCATCCAAGCAGTGGGTCAAGGTTGGCTTCAAACCTCGTCTGCTTATGAAAAGAGAAAAGGGGTATGCAGGGCATGGCGGCCTTTTGCGGTGCTTGGATGACCCCTAGTTCGCATTAAATAATGCAGTCGAGTTTCCCACATTTGGGGAAATCACAGGGGTCAGCATACCCAGAATGCAATGAATGAACCGCACCCTGGGAGAACAGTCTTCATGACCATGGTATCTCCTATGCAAAATAAGTATGATTTGGGATAGGGCTGGGGAGGGCCGCTGCTCAGGCACATCTCTGTCAAGTAAAGGAGATTCAACTGAGGCAGCACAAGGGAACTCTCATCTGGGGACAACAACTGCAGGGAGAACACATATTTTCAGATGAACATGGGAGGGCAGAAGGCTGCCTAATACTGAAGCACCCCCAAACAACAAACCAAATGCAACAACTAGTGCAAGCATTCCTGGGGGAAGGCCTGCAGCAGATGGATTTGCATATGGCGATGTCATCCAAGCAGTGGGTCAAAGTTGGCTTCAACCCTCGTCTGCATATGAAAAGAGAAAAGGGGCGTGCAGGGCATGGCGGCCTTTTGCGGCACTTGGATGACCCCTAGTTCGCATTAAACACCTCCACCCTCTGTCGGTGTGGGGCTCATGTTGGCTATGCCCCAGCCCCTGAAGGATTCAAGCTGATTTCTTGCAGCAGCTGGGCACTGTAACAGCTCCAGAGCTGCTCTGTAAGGCAAGTAAAAGGGTGTGGGCCCTGCAGCACTACCTGTAGTTCGCATTGTGCAAGACCCCTAGTTCGCATTAAACACCCCCACCCTCCTTCGGTGTGGGGCTCATGTTGGCCATGCCCCAGCCCCTGAAGCATTCACGCTGATTTCTTGCAGCAGCTGGGCACTGTAACAGCTCAAGAGCTGCTCTGTAAGGCAAGTAAAAGGGTGTGGGCCCTGCAGCACTACCTGTAGTTTGCATTGTGCATTGGAAGGCACAAAGTAAGCAGACGGGAGGAGAAGTCAGGATAGTGCACAAGGGTATAGACGGGAGGGGATCAAGAAAAAAGAAGTGGAAACAGACAGCAAACTAGGCTTCCAATGCACAATGCAAACTACAGGTAGTGCTGCAGGGCCCACACCCTTTTACTTGCCTTACAGAGCAGCTCTGGAGCTGTTTAATCACTCAATTGGATTTTTCTGCCAGCATAATTTTTCTCTTACGTCCTAGAGGATGCTGGGGACTCCGTAAGGACCATGGGGGATAGACGGGCTCCGCAGGAGACATGGGCACTTTAAGAAAGACTTTAGATCTGGGTGTGCACTGGCTCCTCCCTCTATGCCCCTCCTCCAGACCTCAGTTTACTACTGTGCCCAGAGGAGACTGGGTGCTTTTCAGGGAGCTCTCCTGAGTTTCCTGACAGAAAGTATATTTGTTAGATTTTTTTATTTTCAGGGAGCCTGCTGGCAACAGACTCCCTGCATCGAGGGGCGGAGGGGAGAGATGCACACCTACTTCTGTGAGTTGATAGGCTCTGCTTCTTAGGCTACTGTACAGCATTAGCTCCAGAGGGATCGGTACGCAGGTCTCACCCTCGCCGTCCGTCCCAGAGCCGCGCCGCCGTCCCCCTCGCAGAGCCGGAAGATAGAAGCCGGGTGAGTATGAGAAGAAAAGAAGACTTCAGAGGCGGCGGAAGACTTCATGATCTTCACTGAGGTAACGCACAGCAGTAAAGCTGTGCTCCATTGCTCCCATACACCTCACACACGGCAGTCAGTGTAAGGGTGAAGGGCGCAGGGGGGACGCCCTGGGCAGCAATATAGACCTCTCTTTGGCAAAATAAATATATATGCAGCTAGGCACTGTATATATATATAAGAGCCCCCGCCATTTTTTTATGGGGGGGGCTATTTGAGCGGGACAGAAGCCCGTCGCTGAGGGGGTGGGGCTTCTCCCTCAGCACTCCCCAGCGCCATTTTCTCCACAGCACCGCTGAGGGGAAGCTCCATGGACTCTCCCCTGCTTATACCATGGTAGAAAGAGGGTCTTAAAGAAGAGGGGGCACATAATTAGGCGCATATATATATGGAAATACAGCGCTACTGGGTAAACATAAAGTGATTGTGTTTTTTTCCTGGGTCATATAGCGCTGGGGTGTGTGCTGGCATACTTTCTCTCTCTGTCTCTCCAAAGGGCCTTGTTGGGGAACTGTCCTCAGATAAGAGGATTCCCTGAGTGTATGGTGTGTCGGTACACGTGTGTCGACATGTCTGAGGTAGAAGGCTCTCCTAGAGAGGAGCAGGAGCAAATTAATGTGGTGTCTCCATCGACAACGCCGACACCTGACTGGATGGATATGTGGAATGTTTTAAGTGCTAATGTAAACTTATTACACAAGAGATTAGACAAAGCTGAAGCTAGGGAACAGTCAGGGAGTCAACCCATGCCTGTCCCTATGTCGCAGGGACCTTCGGGGTCTCAAAAGCGCCCACTATCCCAAATAGTTGACACAGATACCGACACAGATTCTGACTCCAGTGTCGACTACGATGATGCAAAGTTACAACCAAAATTGGCTAAATGTATTCGATATATGATTATTGCAATAAAAGATGTTTTGCACATCACAGAGTCCCCTGTCCCTGACACGAGGGTACACATGTATAAGGGAAAGAAACCTGAGATAACCTTTCCCCCCTCACATGAGTTGAACGAATTATGTGAAAAAGCTTGGGAATCTCCAGACAAAAAGCTGCAGATTCCCAAAAGGATTCTTATGGCGTATCCTTTCCCGCCAATGGACAGGATACGGTGGGAATCCTCCCCTAGGGTGGATAAAGCATTGACACGCTTATCCAAAAAGGTAGCGCTGCCATCCCAGGATACGGCTACCATCAGGGACCCTGCTGACCGCAAGCAGGAGGTTACCCTAAAGTCCATTTACACACATTCTGGTACCTTACTCAGACCGGCAATTGCGTCGGCCGAGGTTGTAGCGCGGTGGCAGCATGGACAGATACCTTATCAGCAGAGATTGAGACCCTAGATAAGGATGCTATGTTATTGACCATAGGGCATATAAAAGATGCTGTCCTATATATGAGAGATGCTCAAAGTGACATTAGTCTACTGGGTTCTAGAATAAACGCTATGTCGATTTCTGCTAGACGAGTCCTATGGACCCGGCAATGGACAGGTGATGCCGACTCAAAAAGGCATATGGAGGTTTTACCTTACAGGTGTGAGGAATTGTTTGGGGAAGGTCTCTCGGACCTTGTCTCCACAGCTACAGCTGGTAAATCAAATTTTTTGCCTTATATTCCCTCACAGCCTAAGAAAGCACCACATTATCAAATGCAGTCCTTTCGATCACAGAGAAACAAGAAAGTACGAGGTGCGTCCTTTCTTGCCAGAGGTAAGGGCAGAGGGAAGAAGCTGCACAACACAGCTAGTTCCCAGGAACAGAAGTCCTCCCCGGCCTCTACAAAATCCACCGCATGACGCTGGGGCTCCGCTAAAGGAGTCCGCCCAGTTGGGGGCACGTCTTCGTGTTTTCAGCCACATCTGGGTTCATTCGCAGGTGGATCCCTAGGCAATAGAAATTGTTTCTCAGGGTTACAAGCTGAAATTCGAAGAGGTGCCTCCTCGCCGGTTTTTCAAATCGGCCCTACCATCTTCTCCCCAGGAAAGGGAGATAGTGTTAAATGCAATTCACAAATTGTATCTTCAACAGGTGGTGGTCAAGGTTCCCCTGCTTCAACAAGGAAAGGGAAATTATTCGACCCTGTTTGTAGTCCCAAAACCGGACGGTTTGGTCAGACCCATATTAAATTTAAAATCCCTGAACCTATACTTGAAAAGGTTCAAGTTCAAGATGGAATCGCTAAGAGCGGTCATCGCCAGCCTAGAAGGGGGGGATTTTATGATATCTCTGGACATAAAGGATGCATACCTTCATGTACTCATTTATCCACCTCATCAGGCGTACCTAAGATTTGCGGTACAGTATTGTCATTACCAATTTCAGACGTTGCCGTTTGGTCTCTCCAGAATTTTCTCCGAGAATTTTCACCAAGGTAATGACGGAAATTATGGTGCTCCTGCGAAAGCAAGGTGTCACAATTATCCCGTACTTGAACGATCTCCTCATAAAAGCGAGATCAAGAGAGCAGTTGCTGAACAGCGTATAACTTTCATTGAAGGTGTTACAGCAAAACGGCTGGATTCTCAATATCCCGAAGTCGCAGTTGGTTCCTACGACTCGTCTGACTTTGCTTGGGCATTATTCTGGATACGGACCAGAAAAGGGTTTATCTTCCGATAGAAAAGGCCCAGGAACTCATGACTCTGGTCAGGAACCTATTGAAACCAAAACAGGTGTCAGTGCATCACTGCACTCGAGTCCTGGGAATGATGGTGGCATCATACGAGGCCATTCCCTTCGGCAGGTTCCATGCGAGGATCTTGCAATGGGACCTACTGGACAAGTGGTCCGGGTCACATCTACAGATTCATCAGTTGATCACCCTGTCCCCCAGGGCCAGGGTATCTCTCCTGTGGTGGCTGCAGAGTGCTCACCTTCTAGAGGGCCGCAGGTTCGGCATTCAGGACTGGATCCTGGTGACCACGAACGCGAGCCTCCGAGGTTGGGGAGCAGCCACACAGGGAAGAAATTTCCAAGGTCTTTGGTCAAGTCAGGAGACTTGTCTTCACATCAACATCCTGGAGCTAAGGGCCATATACAACGCCCTATGTCAAGCGGAGACCTTACTTCGCGACCAACCAGTTCTGATCCAGTCAGACAACGTCACCGCAGTAGTTCATGTAAACCGCCAAGGCGGCACAAGGAGCAGAGTGGCGATGGCGGAAGCCACCAGAATTCTTCGCTGGGCGGAGAATCATGTAAGCGCACTGTCAGCAGTGTTCATTCCGGGAGTGGACAACTGGGAAGCAGACTTCCTCAGCAGACACGACCTACATCCAGGAGAGTGGGGACTCCATCAGGAAGTCTTCGCACAGATTGCAAGTCGGTGGGGACTGTTCCAGATAGACATGATGGCGTCCCGCCTCAACAAAAAGCTACAGAGGTATTGCACCAGGTCAAGAGACCCTCAGGCAGTAGCTGTTTAAACAGCTCTTCATTTTCTGATTTTATGTTTATGCTAACAAATTTGCTCTCTGAAAAGTGTCCACAAAGCCAAGTCTCTGATTAACACCTTTGTAGGAATGGTTTTTCACCTATTACTGAATTAAACTTGCTTCATTGGAAAGGCAGCAAGATGCATCCTCATTTCAATGTCTACTGAAATAATACAGGTTGACACCAGGAAACATAAACGCCACTGCATCCTTGCTGCTTTCGCATGTGGAAGTCTGTTTAATGTGAAAACAAGGTGATATCTAATTAGCACACAGGTAAGGAATTAAGAAAATCTTTATTTAAGGGTGAAGGTGTTTCTCACAAAATCGTTGCCCCAATGCATCATTGAAATTCAAGCTGGAAAGATGATTTTAATATATCACTTGTACATTTTGTATTGCTCTTCTGGTGACAATGTAGTTTGTTTTTGTCAATTACCATTTTAATAATAGGGTAAAGAAAATTAAGTGGATTTTTGAAAGAAAACAATACTGTCAATATACTATTAAAACAAATTAAAATGGTAAAAGTTATTGTACTTTAAGTAAAAATAAAAGAGCAAAAATATCAATCCCAGTTTTGGATTACTTTAATTAACAAAAAAAATGCATATAGCAGAGGATAGTTTCAATCTGCCTACCTCTGGGTTATGGGCCCAGCATGTTTCCATTGCAGTACTCTGCTGCACATGTAAGTGCAAGAGATCCTGAAGCACTCACTCATCATGGGAAAGTACCAATGTGTTTCTTCGTTGGTTGATGGAAGAAACATCTTACAAAAACTCTCCAGATTATTGACTTTTTAAAGTTTTTCTAGGAAACGTTCTAGATGAATGCTTATTAGCCTTTGTCAGTATGTATGTTTGTAAAGTGTCTCTGTGGCGCAATCGGTTAGTGTGTTTGGTTATTAATCAAAGGGTTGGTGGTTCAATCCCACCCAACGATGTAATTGACCTTGTTATCAGATTTTGGTGATCTTTAAGTAGACAAGTCAAAATTTCAAACCCCCTTCTTATGGTGTAGGGTACCTGGCCTACTCTGATGTAATCAGAGTTAGATTTGAATCAGTGATTTTATAAAAAAACAGCTAGGAAGCACAATTTAGCAGTGGGTTGCAGAGAAAAAGAAATATGCTGGCAGAAAAATCCAATTGAGTGATTAAACAGCTCTTCATTTTCTGGCTTTATTTTTATGCTAACTAATTTGTTCTCTGAAAAGTGTCCACAAAGCCAAGTATCTGATTAACATATTTGTAGGGATGGTTTTTCACCTATTACTAAATTAAACTTGCTTCATTGGAAAGGCAGCAAGATGCATCCTCATTTCAATATCTACTGAAATAATACAGGTTGACACCAGGAAACATTAACGCCACTGCATCCTTGCTGCTTTCTCATGTGGAAGTCTGTTTAATGTGAAAACAAGGTGATATCTAATTAGCACACAGGTAAGGAATAAAGAAAATCTTTATTTAAGGGTGAAGATGTTTCTCACAAAATCGTTGCCCCAATGCATCATTGAAATTCAAGCTGGAAAGATGATTTTAATATATCACTTGTACATTTTGTATTGCTCTTCTGGTGACAATGTAGTTTGTTTTTGTCAATTACCATTTTAATAATAGGGTAAAGAAAATTAAGTGGATTTTTGAAAGAAAACAATACTGTCAATATACTATTAAAACAAATTAAAATGGTAAAAGTTATTGTACTTTAAGTAAAAATAAAAGAGCAAAAATATCAATCCCAGTTTTTGGATTACTTTAATTAACAAAAAAAATGCATATAGCAGAGGATAGTTTCAATCTGCCTACCTCTGGGTTATGGGCCCAGCATGTTTCCATTGCAGTACTCTGCTGCACATGTAAGTGCAAGAGATCCTGAAGCACTCACTCATCATGGGAAAGTACCAATGTGTTTCTTCGTTGGTTGATGGAAGAAACATCTTACAAAAACTCTCCAGATTATTGACTTTTTAAAGTTTTTCTAGGAAACGTTCTAGATGAATGCTTATTAGCCTTTGTCAGTATGTATGTTTGTAAAGTGTCTCTGTGGCGCAATCGGTTAGTGTGTTTGGTTATTAATCAAAGGGTTGGTGGTTCAATCCCACCCAACGATGTAATTGACCTTGTTATCAGATTTTGGTGATCTTTAAGTAGACAAGTCAAAATTTCAAACCCCCTTCTTATGGTGTAGGGTACCTGGCCTACTCTGATGTAATCAGAGTTAGATTTGAATCAGTGATTTTATAAAAAAAACAGCTAGGAAGCACAATTTAGCAGTGGGTTGCAGAGAAAAAGAAATATGCTGGCAGAAAAATCCAATTGAGTGATTAAACAGCTCTTCATTTTCTGGCTTTATTTTTATGCTAACTAATTTGTTCTCTGAAAAGTGTCCACAAAGCCAAGTATCTGATTAACATATTTGTAGGGATGGTTTTTCACCTATTACTAAATTAAACTTGCTTCATTGGAAAGGCAGCAAGATGCATCCTCATTTCAATATCTACTGAAATAATACAGGTTGACACCAGGAAACATTAACGCCACTGCATCCTTGCTGCTTTCTCATGTGGAAGTCTGTTTAATGTGAAAACAAGGTGATATCTAATTAGCACACAGGTAAGGAATAAAGAAAATCTTTATTTAAGGGTGAAGATGTTTCTCACAAAATCGTTGCCCCAATGCATCATTGAAATTCAAGCTGGAAAGATGATTTTAATATATCACTTGTACATTTTGTATTGCTCTTCTGGTGACAATGTAGTTTGTTTTTGTCAATTACCATTTTAATAATCGGGTAAAGAAAATTAATTGGATTTTTGAAAGAAAACAACACTGTCAATATACTATTAAAACAAATTAAAATGGTAAAAGTTATTGTACCTTAAGTAAAAATAAAAGCTAAAATATCAATCCCAGTTTTGGATTACTTTAATGAACAAAAAAAAAATGCATATAGCAAAGGATAGTTTCAATCTGCCTACCTCTGGGTTATGGGCCCAGCATGCTTCCATTGCAGTACTCTGCTGCACATGTAAGTGCAAGAGATCCTGAAGCACTCACTCATCTTTGGAAAGTACCAATGTGTTTCTTCATTGGTTGCTGGAAGAAACATCTTACAAAAACTCTCCAGATTATTGACTTTTTAAAGTTTTTCTAGGAAACGTTCTAGATGAATGCTTATTAGTCTTTGTCAGTATGTACTTTTTGCAAAGTGTCTCTGTGGCGCAATCGGTTAGTGTGTTCAGCTATTAATCAAAAGGTTGGTGGTTCAATCCCATCCAGGGACGTAATTGACCTTGTCATCAAATTTTGGTAATATTTAAGTAGACAAGTCATATAGCAGAGGATAGTTTCAATCTGCCTACCTCTGGGTTATGGACCCAGCATGCTTCCATTACAGTACTCTGCTGCACATGTAAGTGCAAGAGATCCTGAAGCACTCACTCATCATGCGAAAGTACCAATGTGTTTCTTCATTGGTTGCTGGAAGAAACATCTTACAAAAACTCTCCAGATTATTGACTTTTTAAAGTTTTTCTAGGAATCGTTCTAGATGAATGCTTATTAGCCTTTGTCAGTATGTACTTTTGCAAAGTTTCGCTGTGGCGCAATCAGTTAGTGTGTACGGCTATTAACCAAAAGGTTGGTGGTTCAATCCCACCCAGGGACGTAATTGAACTTGTAATCAGATTTTGTTGATCTTTAAGTAGACAAGTCAAAATTTCGAAAACCCCTGTTATGGTGTAGGGTACCTGGCCTTCTCTGATGTAATCAGCGTTAGATTTGATTCATACTGTTAACTGGGTAGTATATCACAAGTTATACGGTGTGATTGGTGTGGCTGGTATGAATCTTGACCTTGGATTAACAAAAATCCTTTCCTCGAACTGTCTGTCTCCTCTGGGCACAGTTTCTCTAACTGAGGTATGGAGGAGGGGCATAGAGGGAGGAGCCAGTGCACACCCAGATCTAAAGTCTTTCTTAAAGTGCCCATGTCTGCTGCGGAGCCCGTCTATCCCCCATGGTCCTTACGGAGTCCCCATCATCCTCTACGGACTACGAGAAAAAAAAATTACCGGTAGGTTTAAAATGTTATTTTTTTCTCTGCAACCCACTGCTAAATTGTGCTTCCTAGCTGTTTTTTATAAAATCACTTAATTAAATCTAACTCTGATTACGTCAGAGAAGGCCAGGTACCCTACACCATAAGAGGGGGTTTGAAATTTTGACTTGTCTACTTAAAGATCACCAAAATCTGATGACAAGGTCAATTACATCCCTGGGTGGGATTGAACCACCAACCTTTTGGTTAATAGCCCATGTAAGTGCAAGAAATCCTGAAGCACTCACTCATCATGGGAAAGTACCAATGTGTTTCTTACAAAAATTCTCCAGATTATTGACTTTTTAAAGTTTTTCTAGGAAACGTTCTAGATGAATGATTATTAGCCTTTGTCAGTATTGACTTTTGCAAGGTGTCTCTGTGGCGCAATCGGTTAGCATGTTTGGCTATTAACCAAAAGGTTGGTGGTTCAATCCCACCCAGGGATGTAATTGACCTTGTAATCAGATTTTGGTGATCTTTAAGTAGACAAGTCAAAATTTCAAAAACCCCCCTTATGGTGTAGGGTACCTGGCCTTCTCTGATGTAATCAGAGTTAGATTTGATTAAGTGATTTTATAAAAAAACAGCTAGGAAGCACAATTTAGCAGTGGGTTGCAGAGAAAAAAAATATGCTGGCAGAAAAGTCCAATTGAGTGATTAAACAGCTCTTCATTTTCTGATTTTATGTTTATGCTAACAAATTTGCTCTCTGAAAAGTGTCCACAAAGCCAAGTCTCTGATTAACACCTTTGTAGGAATGGTTTTTCACCTATTACTGAAATAAACTTGCTTCATTGGAAAGGCATCAAAGATGCATCCTCATTTCAATGTCTACTGAAATAATACAGGTTGACACCAGGAAACGTCACTGCATCCTTGCTGCTTCCTCACGGGGAAGTCTGTTTAATGTGAAAACAAGGTGATATCTAATCAGCACACAGGTAAGGAATTAAGAAAATCTTTCTTTGTGGGTGAAGATGTTTCTCACAAATTGTTGTCCCAATGCATCATTGAAATTCAAGATGGAAGATGATTTTCATATATCACTTGTACATTTTGCATTGCTCTTCTGGTGACAATGTAGTTTGTTTTTGTCAATTACCATTTCAGTAATAGGGTAAAGAAAATTAAGTGGATTTTTTAAAGAAAACAATGCTGTCAATATACTATTAAAACAAATTAAAATGATAAAAGTTATTGTACTTTAAGTAAAAATAAAAGAGCCAAAATATCAATCCCAGTTTTTGATTACTTTAATTATAAAAAAAAAAATGCACATAGCAGAGGATAGTTTCGATCAATCGACCTCTGGGTTATGGGCCCAGCATGCTTCCATTGCACTACTCTGCTGCTCATGGAAGTGTAAGAGATCCTGAAGACTAAATTGATTAAAGGCCTAAAAGTACTGGACTATAAGGAAAGACTTACTAGGCTGAATATTTATACACTAGAAAAGAGGTGCCTAAGAGGAGATATTATTAATATCTTCAAATATGTAAAGATACATAACAAAGAGTTATCAGAGGAATTATTTATTAAAAGAACACGTGGTCACTCGCTGCGACTGGAGGAAAGTTCAGAACGCAATGGAGGAAAGGTTTCTTCACTGTTAGGGCAATCAGGATGTGGAATTCCCTGCCAGGGAAGGTGGTAATGGCGGACTCTGTAATTGGATTTAAAAAAGGAATGGATACATTTCTGAATGAAAAAGCTATCCAAGGTTATAATACTTAAAATATCAACATGGTTAATCCGGGGGTAACATGAGTTATAGTAGCTAACTAGTCATAAAACATTATTCAGCAAGTATGTAGAATCATCACAACTTAAAACAGGTTGAACACGATGGGCAATTTGCCTCTATTCAACCTCAAAAACTATGTTACTATATTACTATGTTATTGTAGTATACAGAACACCACAATGCAATGAGCAGTGATAGTGAGCACTGATGAGGATACTAGAACTGACACTGAGCAGCAAGATGCAGCACTGGACTATTAGTAATGTACTGTAGTATGCTGAGCACCACAATGCAGCACAAGACAATGAGCAGTGATACTGAGCACTGATGAGGATACTACTGAGAACTGACACTGAGCAGGAGAGACACACTACTAGTATTACTGAGCAGCAATAAGTAACCACTGATACTGAGCACTGATATTGAGATTTCCACTGAGAGAACATAGCCACGTCCTCTCCGCTCTCTCTTCAATGCACGAGTAAAAATGGCAGTAACGCGCAGCTCTTTATATGGAATCCGAATCTCGCGAGAATCCGACAGCGGGATGATGACATTTTCCCTTGTTCAGGTTTTCCGAGTCAGGCGGGAACAACCGAGCCTGCCTCGGACCAGTGTAAACCACGTGGAGTTCGTGGGGAATTCGGTTCTCGGAGAACCGAACCCGCTCCTCTCTACCTTATACCCATCAATTTTTTTATTTTCAATCTAAGCCCCTGCAGTTTTCTGTAAGCATCTGCTTCGCTATGATGATCAACAAGTCACAAGGGCAAACACTCAGGGTTTGAGGCGTAGATCTTAGGACCAGCTGCTACAAGCATGGCAGAGGTGTCACTATCACTGGTGACACACAGAGAGGTGGCGAGGGAGATTGTAATGCAGTGCGCGCAGATAAGCAGCGCAATGGTAAAAAGGAGGCATGGTTTCATAGGTAGGGGCGTGGCCTGGTGGCCTGAATCTACATTTTGTTGCTCCGGGTGTCCCGGGGGTTGGGGGCTGCACCCGGGGACTAGTGTGTGAGCGGTGCTGGCTCCTGCACAGTGACAGGGCATGGCCACCCAGCATGACGCCTCCCTTCTTGACCATGCTGTAATTGCAGTCGCACTGCAGTTCAGCGTGATCATAAAAAATGGTGTAGGCTCCTGCTGGTGCAGACTGTATGTGCGCGCAGGAAGCCGCCACCATTTTTGTGATCACAGCGGCTGAATGTGATGTCATACAGCCGCTGTGACCACGCCCCCTGTGTCTCCTCCGTTGCAGACCCCATTTTGAAGCCTTGCCCCCGCACCGCTCCATCCCTGACTTGGAAATGGAGTGTTGCTGACCCACCTCTCCCCCCCTTCCCCACCCCGATTGACAGGCAGAGGCGATCACATTCTCTGCGGGGTGCCGCAGAAAATGCAGGCACATGCGTATGCTCTTAGCAATTTTTGCAGTTGGATCGCTTATTGTGATTGCAATCCAACCTGAATCAGGCCCTATTACCTATCACAATGCGCTGCGGGCAGTACAAAATTGGGTTAATATAGGAGAAAAAACCCCAGACCTGTGCTCCTTAACTGTACCTGGTGGCTAGTGGAGCGGCTGCCCAGTAATCAGTGTCCACCGCAGTGCGCACACGGCCCACCCCCTACGGCCTCGCTCCCCTTCATCAGCGGCCTCGTGATCCGGAAGGGTGGTGTGTGTGTGACTGACCTTAGGATGAAACCGGAGCCTCCGCTGCAGTGACCCAGCAACCAGGGCACGGGAGTATATAGCGCCGCTGGGAGTGATGAAGCTGCAGTAAAGATGTCTATTAGACCTAGCCTGCTGCAGCCCTTGTAGATTCTCATAAAACAAGTTCTTCTTTTCTTGTCAAAATTAATAGCTAAGAATAGGCTGCCTGAGGCAGGCCCCTGTTAATTGGCCTGCTACTGAAGGCACCAACTACAAACTGAGCTCCCTGTTCATGGAAGCGGGGTTATAGAGGAGAATGCACTGAGCTTCTTGGGAACAGTCAAAAGCTTTGAGCCGGTTGGTGCCTCAGATCAAGATCCTACTCTACACCCCAATGTGAATCCTTGTGGAGTCCAGTGTACCCCACAGAAGAAATTAATGTGTCACACCCATTGGCAGCAACCTTAGAATAGCTGCTGACGGGCACAATTGAGAAAGGAAGGGGGGGGGGGACATTTGAATCCAGCACATAGATGCAATTCAAATATGTAATTTGTACCTTCCTATTTTAAAATATAATGGATGAACCTCACCCTGTGAGAACAATCTTCATGATCAAGAGATCTAATATGTAAAATAAGTATGAGTTGGGATAGGGCTGGGGAGGGTGGCTGCTCGGGCAGCCCCTCCCCCGTCAAGTTAAGGAGATTCAACTGAGGAAGCACAAGGGAACTCTCGTCTGGGGACAACAACTGCAGGGAGACCACATCTTTTCAGATGAACATGGGATGGCGGAAGGCTGCCTAATACTGAAGCACCATCAAATATCAAACCATATCCAACAACTAGTAACAGCATTCCTGGGGGAAGGTCTGCAGCAGACGGATTTGCATACGGTGATGTCATCCAAGCAGTGGGCCAAAGTTGGCTGGAACCCTCATCTGCATATAAAAAGAGAAAAGGGGCATGCAGGGCATGGTGGCCTTTTGCAGTGCTTGGATGACCCCTAGTTCGCATTAAACACCCCCACCCTCCTTTGGTGTGGGGCTCATGTTGGCCATGCCCCATCCCCTGAAGCATTCATGCTGATTTCTTGCAGCAGCTGGGCACTGTAACAGCTCCAGAGCTGCTCTGTAAGGCAAGTAAAAGGGTGTGGGCCCTGCAGCACCACCTGTAGTTCGCATTGTGTGTTGGAAGGCACAAAGTAAGCAGACGGGAGGAGAAGTCAGGATAGTACACAAGGGCATCCTTTTCTCTTAGTCCGTAGAGGATGCTGGGGTCACATTAAGAACCATGGGGTATAGACGGGATCCGCAAGAGACATGGGCACTTTAAGACTTTCAAAGGGTGTGAACTGGCTCCTCCCTCTATGCCCCTCCTCCAGACTCCAGTTATAGGAACTGTGCCCAGGGAGACGGACATTTCGAGGAAAGGATTTATTGTTAAACTAAGGTGAGCATCTTACCAGCTCACACCTTAAGCATGCCGCAGAACGTGGCATTCAACAGAACACAAGCCAACGGCATGAACAATTGCAGCAAAAAGCTGACCAGAACCGTAACACAACATGTGTATAACCACAAGTAATAACTGCAGACACAGTATGGACTGGGACGGGTGCCCAGCATCCTCTACGTACTAAGAGAAAAGGATTTACCGGTAGGTATTAAAATCCTATTTTCTCATACGACCTAGAGGATGCTGGGGTCACATTAAGAACCATGGGGTTATACCAAAGCTCTTGAACGGGTGGGAGAGTGCGTACGACTCTGCAGCACCGAATGACCCAACTTGAGGTTATCATCAGCCAAGGTATCAAACTTGTAAAACTTAGCAAAAGTGTTTACTAAATAGCTGCTCGGCAAAGTTGCAATGCCGAGACTCCCCGACCAGCTGCCCAGGATGAACCCACCTTTCTAGTAGAATGGGTCTTCACCTAATTCAGTAACGGCAATCCTGCCGTGGAATGAGCATGCTGAATTTTACCACAGATCCAGCGCATAATGGTCTGCATGGAAGCAGGACACCCAATCATGTTGGGAGCATACAGGACAAACAGAGCCTCTGTTTTCCTAATCTGAACCGTTCTGGTGACATAAATTTTCAAAGTTCTGACCACAGCCAGAGACTTTGACTCAACGAAGGTGTCAGTGGCCAAAGGCACCATGTGGAAAGATGAACCACCTTCGGCAGAAATTGTTGACGTGTCCTCAATTCTGCTCTATCTTCATGAAAGATCAAATAAAGGCTCTTGTGATACTGCATGGTTTGTACTGTTTTCCATGTGCTCCCAGATCTTTCAAGCAAGTAGCATGGTCAAGAAAGTTCTGTTTGAAAAGAAACAAACATTTACTGTCATTGTTATGCAAATAAACTTACATTAAAGCTAACAAGAAAGCACACTCGTTCTGTCTTTAAACTGATAAAAGAAACCCCAATAATATGGGGCATGCAAAAATTGAGATAAAACTCAGTTTTGCTCCTCTCCACGGAAATCTTTAATAAAAGGCGAAATATTTGTTAGTTCTGAAGAGAAACCAGAGCATGACCAAGATTCCACCTGTCGCCTGAGTGCCATGCCAGCAGTTCTCATTCAGCTCAAAGTGAGCACCCAATTTGAATGAAAGAAAGCAGATTTCTCACCAGGCTTCCCCTTGCTATAAACATGGTTTGTACTCTTTTCCATGTGCTCCCAGATCTTTCAAACAATTAGTGTGGTCAAGAAAGTTCTGTTTGAAAAGAAACAAACATTTACTGTCATTTCTATGCAAATGAGCTTACATTAAAGCACACTCGTTCTATCTTTAAACCAATAAAATAAAACCCCAATAAGATGGGGCATGCAAAAATTGAGATAAAACTCAGTTTTGCTCCTCTCCACGGAAATCTTTAGTAAAAGGCAAAATATTTGTTCGTTCTGAAGAGAAACCACAGCATGACCAAGATTCTACCTGTCGCCTGAGTGCCATGCCAGCAGTCCTCATTCAGCTCAAAGTGAGCACCCAATTTGAAAGAAAGAAAGCAGATTTCTCACCAGGCTTCCCCTTGCTATAAACATGGTTTGTACTCTTTTCCATGTGCTCCCAGATCTTTCAAGCAATTAGTATAGTCAAGAAAGTTCTGTTTGAAAAGAAACAAACATTTACTGTCATTTCTACGCAAATGAGCTTACATTAAAGCACACTCGTTCTATCTTTAAACTGATAAAAGAAACCCCAATAAGACGGGGCATGCAAAAATTGAGATAAAACTCAGTTTTGCTCCTCTCCACGGAAATCTTTAGTAAAAGGCAAAAGATTTGTTCGTTCTGAAGAACTAGCACAAGGGAACTCTCAAAAGAAGAACAAGGCTCTGAAACAAAGAAATCTGACTTTTACCAGAGCTGACCAGAGGAAAACACAAACACAGTCCCCCACTACCACAAATAAAGCAGTCGAGTTTCCCACATTTGGGGAAATCACAGGGGTCAGCATACCCAGAATGCAATGAATGAACCTCACCCTGGGAGAATAATCTTCATGACCATGGTATCTCCTATGCAAAATAAGTATGATTTGGGATAGAGCTGGGGAGGGCCGCTGCTCAGGCACATCTCTGTCAAGTTAAGGAGATTCAACTGAGGCAGCACAAGGGAACTCTCATCTGGGGACAACAACTGCAGGGAGAACACATATTTTCAGATGAACATGGGAGGGCAGAAGGCTGCCTAATACTGAAGCACCCCCAAACAACAAACCAAATGCAACAACTAGTGCAAGCATTCCTGGGGGAAGGCCTGCCGCAGATGGATTTGCATATGGTGATGTCATCCAAGCAGTGGGTCAAAGTTGGCTTCAACCCTCGTCTGCATATGAAAACAGAAAAGGGGCGTGCAGGGCATGGTGGCCTTTTGCGGCGCTTGTCTGACCCCTAGTTTGCATTAAACACCTCCACCCTCCTTCGGTGTGGGGCTCATGTTGGCTATGCCCCAGCCCCTGAAGCATTCAAGCTGATTTTTCTCCCAAACGAAAGACACTAGAATGAAAATTTTAAAGCCTCCTGTTAGTGCTTCATATACACGTTATAGCCCTGAATTTTCCAATGCCTATCTCTTTGCAAAAGAGAGATATCGACAAGGAAAAGCTGTATTGTACCTTTGCATTTTTCTCCCAAACGAAGGACATTAGAATGAAAATTTTAAAGCCTCCTATTAGTGCTTCATCTACACGTTATAGCCCTGAATTTTCCAATGCCTAGCTCTTTGCAAAAGAGAGATATCGGCAAGGAAAAGCTGTATTGTACCTTTGCATTTTTCTCCCAAACGAAAGACACTAGAATGAAAATTTTAAAGCCTCCTGTTAGTGCTTCATCTACACGTTATAGCCCTGAATTTTCCAATGCCTATCTCTTTGCAAAAGAGAGATATCGGCAAGGAAAAGCTGTATTGTACCTTTGCATTTTTCTCCCAAACGAAGGACACTAGAATGAAAATTTTAAAGCCTCCTATTAGTGCTTCATCTACACGTTATAGCCCTGAATTTTCCAATGCCTATCTCTTTGCAAAAGAGAGATATCGGCAAGGAAAAGCTGTATTGTACCTTTGCATTTTTCTCCCAAACGAAGGACACTAGAATGAAAATTTTAAAGCCTCCTGTTAGTGCTTCATCTATACGTTATAGCCCTGAATTTTCAAATGCCTATCTCTTTGCAAAAGAGAGATATCGGCAAGGAAAAGCTGTATTGTACCTTTGCATTTTTCTCCCAAACGAAGGACACTAGAATGAAAATGTAAAAGCCTCCTGTTAGTGCTTCATCTACACGGTATAGCCCTGAATTTTCCAATGCCTAGCTCTTTGCAAAAGAGAGATATTGGCAAGGAAAAGCTGTATTGTACCTTTGCATTTTTCTCCCAAACGAAGGACACTAGAATGAAAATTTTAAAGCCTCCTGTTAGTGCTTCATCTACACGTTATAGCCCTGAATTTTCCAATGCCTATCTCTTTGCAAAAGAGAGATATCGGCAAGGAAAAACTGTATTGTACCTTTGCATTTTTCTCCCAAACGAAAGACACTAGAATGAAAATTTTAAAGCCTCCTGTTAGTGCTTCATCTACACGTTATAGCCCTGAATTTTCCAATGCCTAGCTCTTTGCAAAAGAGAGATATCGGCAAGGAAAAACTGTATTGTACCTTTGCATTTTTCTCCCAAACGAAAGACACTAGAATGAAAATTTTAAAGCCTCCTGTTAGTGCTTCATCTACACGTTATAGCCCTGAATTTTCCAATGCCTAGCTCTTTGCAAAAGAGAGATATTGGCAAGGAAAAGCTGTATTGTACCTTTGCATTTTTCTCCCAAACGAAAGACACTAGAATGAAAATTTTAAAGCCTCCTGTTAGTGCTTCATCTACACGTTATAGCCCTGAATTTTCCAATGCCTAGCTCTTTGCAAAAGAGAGATATCGGCAAGGAAAAGCTGTATTGTACCTTTGCATTTTTCTCCCAAACGAAGGACACTAGAATGAAAATGTAAAAGCCTCCTGTTAGTGCTTCATCTACACGGTATAGCCCTGAATTTTCCAATGCCTAGCTCTTTGCAAAAGAGAGATATTGGCAAGGAAAAGCTGTATTGTACCTTTGCATTTTTCTCCCAAACGAAGGACACTAGAATGAAAATTTTAAAGCCTCCTGTTAGTGCTTCATCTACACGTTATAGCCCTGAATTTTCCAATGCCTATCTCTTTGCAAAAGAGAGATATCGGCAAGGAAAAACTGTATTGTACCTTTGCATTTTTCTCCCAAACGAAAGACACTAGAATGAAAATTTTAAAGCCTCCTGTTAGTGCTTCATCTACACGTTATAGCCCTGAATTTTCCAATGCCTAGCTCTTTGCAAAAGAGAGATATTGGCAAGGAAAAGCTGTATTGTACCTTTGCATTTTTCTCCCAAACGAAAGACACTAGAATGAAAATTTTAAAGCCTCCTGTTAGTGCTTCATCTACACGTTATAGCCCTGAATTTTCCAATGCCTAGCTCTTTGCAAAAGAGAGATATCGGCAAGGAAAAGCTGTATTGTACCTTTGCATTTTTCTCCCAAACGAAAGACACTAGAATGAAAATTTTAAAGCCTCCTGTTAGTGCTTCATCTACACGTTATAGCCCTGAATTTGTCCAATGCCTATCTCTTTGCAAAAGAGAGATATCGGCAAGGAAAAGCTGTATTGTACCTTTGCATTTTTCTCCCAAACGAAGGACACTAGAATGAAAATTTTAAAGCCTCCTGTTAGTGCTTCATCTACACGTTATAGCCCTGAATTTTCCAATGCCTATCTCTTTGCAAAAGAGAGATATCGGCAAGGAAAAGCTGTATTGTACCTTTGCATTTTTCTCCCAAACGAAAGACACTAGAATGAAAATTTTAAAGCCTCCTGTTAGTGCTTCATCTACATGTTATAGCCCTGAATTTTCCAATGCCTATCTCTTTGCAAAAGAGAGATATCGGCAAGGAAAAGCTGTATTGTACCTTTGCATTTTTCTCCCAAACGAAGGACATTAGAATGAAAATTTTAAAGCCTCCTATTAGTGCTTCATCTACACGTTATAGCCCTGAATTTTCCAATGCCTATCTCTTTGCAAAAGAGAGATATCGGCAAGGAAAAGCTGCATTGTACTTTTGCATTTTTCTCCCAAACGAAAGACACTAGAATGAAATTTTTAAAGCCTACTGTTAGTGCTTCATCTACACGTTATAGCCCTGCATTTTCCAATGCCTATCTCTTTGCAAAAGAGAGATATCGGCAAGGAAAAGCTGCATTGTACTTTTGCATTTTTCTCCCAAACGAAAGACACTAGAATGAAAATTTTAAAGCCTCCTGTTAGTGCTTCATCTACACGTTATAGCCCTGAATTTTCCAATGCCTAGCTCTTTGCAAAAGAGAGATATTGGCAAGGAAAAGCTGTATTGTACCTTTGCATTTTTCTCCCAAACGAAAGACACTAGAATGAAAATTTTAAAGCCTCCTGTTAGTGCTTCATCTACACGTTATAGCCCTGAATTTTCCAATGCCTATCTCTTTTCAAAAGAGAGATATCGGCAAGGAAAAACTGTATTGTACCTTTGCATTTTTCTCCCAAACGAAGGACACTAGAATGAAAATTTAAAAGCCTCCTGTTAGTGCTTCATCTACACGTTATAGCCCTGCATTTTCCAATGCCTATCTCTTTGCAAAAGAGAGATATCGGCAAGGAAAAGCAGCATTGTACCTTTGCATTTTTCTCCCAAACGAAAGACACTAGAATGAAAATTGTAAAGCCTCCTGTTAGTGCTTCATCTACACGTTATAGCCCTGCATTTTCCAATGCCTAGCTCTTTGCAAAAGAGAGATATTGGCAAGGAAAAGCTGTATTGTACCTTTGCATTTTTCTCCCAAACGAAAGACACTAGAATGAAAATTTTAAAGCCTCCTGTTAGTGCTTCATCTACATGTTATAGCCCTGCATTTTCCAATGCCTATCTCTTTGCAAAAGAGAGATATCGGCAAGGAAAAGCAGCATTGTACTTTTGCATTTTTCTCCCAAACGAAAGACACTAGAATGAAAATTTTAAAGCCTCCTATTAGTGCTTCATCTACACGTTATAGCCTTGAATTTTCCAATGCCTAGCTCTTTGCAAAAGAGAGATATCGGCAAGGAAAAGCTGTATTGTACCTTTGCATTTTTCTCCCAAACGAAAGACACTAGAATGAAAATTTTAAAGCCTCCTGTTAGTGCTTCATCTACACGTTATAGCCCTGAATTTTCCAATGCCTATCTCTTTGCAAAAGAGAGATATCGGCAAGGAAAAGCTGTATTGTACCTTTGCATGTTTCTCCCAAACGAAGGACACTAGAATGAAAATTTTAAAGCCTCCTATTAGTGCTTCATCTACACGTTATAGCCCTGAATTTTCCAATGCCTATCTCTTTGCAAAAGAGAGATATCGGCAAGGAAAAGCTGTATTGTACCTTTGCATTTTTCTCCCAAACGAAGGACACTAGAATGAAAATTTTAAAGCCTCCTTTTAGTGCTTCATCTACACGTTATAGCCCTGAATTTTCCAATGCCTATCTCTTAGCAAAAGAGAGATATCGGCAAGGAAAAGCTGTATTGTACCTTTGCATTTTTCTCCCAAACGAAAGACACTAGAATGAAAATTTTAAAGCCTCCTGTTAGTGCTTCATATACACGTTATAGCCCTGAATTTTCCAATGCCTATCTCTTTGCAAAAGAGAGATATCGGCAAGGAAAAGCTGCATTGTACTTTTACATTTTTCTCCCAAACGAAAGACACTAGAATGAAAATTTTAAAGCCTCCTGTTAGTGCTTCATCTACACGTTATAGCCCTGAATTTTCCAATGCCTATCTCTTTGCAAAAGAGAGATATCGGCAAGGAAAAGCTGCATTGTACTTTTACATTTTTCTCCCAAACGAAAGACACTAGAATGAAAATTTTAAAGCCTCCTTTTAGTGCTTCATCTACACGTAATAGCCCTGAATTTTCCAATGCCTATCTCTTTGCAAAAGAGAGATATCGGCAAGGAAATGCTGTATTGTAAAGAAAATACAAGGATAGTAAACCACTGCGCTCACTGCGGCTGCAGTTATATAGAACCCTGGTGTCACTCAACACCATATACCGTAACCATGAACAAAAAAAGGGGAACTAACACAACTGCGCACTGCTGAGAATGATTCATAAAATAGTCAAAAAGTCTTTGAAGCAATGTCTGTTTGGATAATGATGGGGGAGGTGTTGTTCAATCTTCTCCTTCTTTCTCTTCCCTTTCTATTTCCAATCGATCTCCTTCAATTTCGCCAAGTGTCCCTCAAAAACAGTGAGAAAGAGCAATATTTTGTAGGGTGTCTTAAATTTCAGGGAATTCTAAGTTGTATAGCTCAATTAGATGGTTCGTACCGTACTCACGTATAGTACGGAGAATTTCACACGTATAAAGGTTTCTTTGTGGACCCAAGATTTCATCCAGCTGGATGGTTTGTTCTGTGTGTTCCTTCAAATTCTCGCCAAATGGTGTCACAGCATGGGAGATACCGGGGGAAAGAGTGTCCCAATTACTGAATATATCTCAATTAATTTTATCCAATTAATTATACAGGTAACCAGTGGGAATAAACTGGCGTACCGTACTCACACTCCAAAAATGTTAAGTACACCCATAAAGGTATCTTTTACAGGTAATCCAAACTTCAGACAGATAAAACAGGTATAGGAGAGTAGAGGGTAAGCGTACCCCACTTACAATCTTCAATGATGTTTCCAAGCACGTAGCGGTTTCTTTTTCTAGTCTCTTCCCATGAAGTGGACCTCCACTCCTAAGTCCTCCAATCTCGGTAAAATGAGATATATATCAGGAGTGGAAGTTTGATAAAAAGTATTTTATTGAATGTAAACAGTAAAATAGCAGCAATAGGGCAAAAAGACTCCTAACAAAACAACCAGAAGATGTTTTACCACTACCAAACAAGAGATGAAATAGATCCGGATTATCTCACCTCAGTCAATAATGGTCTGGATAGTTTGTAAGTAGTGAATGGCCCTCACACCAACGCGTTTCGACCGGGAGGTCTTTTTCAAGGTGTGTTATGAGGGCAACTGTACTTCTACTTATACCCCAAAACAGGAAACAGTCATAATGTGGGCGTGATCAGTCACAATTAAAATCAATATATTAAAACACATATTCCGTAGTTAAAAACCTTCAGATTCTGTGACTAATGGGTATCTAATAACATTTGGGGACATTTCATGTACTAATAAATCGTGTTTCTTATTCTATTTGTACATATATTGTGCTGTGCGTTCCACCTGTCCGTGGTGGAACGCACCATTTCCGCCGGAAATAGATAGGGGAACAAGAAATGGTTCCCAATATATCCTGCCGATAGATGGTCCGCATCACGTGCTGCCGGAAGTGATGTGCGTTCCACTCGTTCACAGTGGAACGCACTCACTGATGGATGGTCCGCGTCACGTGCTGCCGGAAGTGATGTGCGTTCCACTCGTTCACGGTGGAACGCACTCACTGATTGATGGTCCGCGGCCTATGTTTCCGGAAGTACTGTGCGTTCCACTCGTCTTTAGTGGAACGCACTTCCTCCGGATGTGGCGGACATTCGTGAAGGGGGAGTGTAATGAGTGACGCGTACAGTAGTGTGCGTTCCACTCATTCTTAGTGGAACGCACAACCCGGAACTGGCGGGTCTCTCTCCTATACAAGAATTTTATGTTAGCTGATATTTACATATATTTTACACATTACTTTACTGGTATTTGTTAGCACAATCTATGTTCCATAAGTCCTTCCTACAGTAGATTTCCCTCTCCCAATTACACCGGTACCATCCAACTGGGTCCAGTAAAGTAATGTGTAAAATATATGTAAATATCAGCTAACATAGATTGTATTCACACTATTAATAGGTCCTATGAAAGAGAGGCCCTCTTAATAGAAGGTTTCCCTTCACCTAACCCGGTACCATCCAACTAGGTCCAATATAGGAATGTATAAAATATATGTAAATATCAGCTAACATAGATTTTATTTACACTATTAATAGGTCCTGTGAAAGAGAGGCCCTCTTAATAGAAGGTTTCTCTTCACCTAACCCTTCCTAAAATTCTTGTATAGGAGTTTACAAAAATACATGAAAATATATTTCACTATCAATTGTATTTAAGTATAATTTATTTTAACTAGTATATCGTTTTTTATTTTCCATAAGATTTTACTTCTCATGTACAAACTACTGTTTTCCTCATGTCAGATTATAAAACTGGACCATCACCACAGATATGGAGAGAGACCCGCCAGTTCCGGGTTGTGCGTTCCACTAAGAATGAGTGGAACGCACACTACTGTACGCGTCACTCATTACACTCCCCCTTCACGAATGTCCGCCACATCCGGAGGAAGTGCGTTCCACTAAAGACGAGTGGAACGCACAGTACTTCCGGAAACATAGGCCGCGGACCATCAATCAGTGAGTGCGTTCCACCGTGAACGAGTGGAACGCACATCACTTCCGGCAGCACGTGACGCGGACCATCCATCAGTGAGTGCGTTCCACTGTGAACGAGTGGAACGCACATCACTTCCGGCAGCACGTGATGCGGACCATCTATCGGCAGGATATATTGGGAACCATTTCTTGTTCCCCTATCTATTTCCGGCGGAAATGGTGCGTTCCACCACGGACAGGTGGAACGCACAGCACAATATATGTACAAATAGAATAAGAAACACGATTTATTAGTACATGAAATGTCCCCAAATGTTATTAGATACCCATTAGTCACAGAATCTGAAGGTTTTTAACTACGGAATATGTGTTTTAATATATTGATTTTAATTGTGACTGATCACGCCCACATTATGACTGTTTCCTGTTTTGGGGTATAAGTAGAAGTACAGTTGCCCTCATAACACACCTTGAAAAAGACCTCCCGGTCGAAACGCGTTGGTGTGAGGGCCATTCACTACTTACAAACTATCCAGACCATTATTGACTGAGGTGAGATAATCCGGATCTATTTCATCTCTTGTTTGGTAGTGGTAAAACATCTTCTGGTTGTTTTGTTAGGAGTCTTTTTGCCCTATTGCTGCTATTTTACTGTTTACATTCAATAAAATACTTTTTATCAAACTTCCACTCCTGATATATATCTCATTTTACCGAGATTGGAGGACTTAGGAGTGGAGGTCCACTTCATGGGAAGAGACTAGAAAAAGAAACCGCTACGTGCTTGGAAACATCATTGAAGATTGTAAGTGGGGTACGCTTACCCTCTACTCTCCTATACCTGTTTTATCTGTCTGAAGTTTGGATTACCTGTAAAAGATACCTTTATGGGTGTACTTAACATTTTTGGAGTGTGAGTACGGTACGCCAGTTTATTCCCACTGGTTACCTGTATAATTAATTGGATAAAATTAATTGAGATATATTCAGTAATTGGGACACTCTTTCCCCGGTATCTCCCATGCTGTGACACCATTTGGCGAGAATTTGAAGGAACACACAGAACAAACCATCCAGCTGGATGAAATCTTGGGTCCACAAAGAAACCTTTATACGTGTGAAATTCTCCGTACTATACGTGAGTACGGTACGAACCATCTAATTGAGCTATACAACTTAGAATTCCCTGAAATTTAAGACACCCTACAAAATATTGCTCTTTCTCACTGTTTTTGAGGGACACTTGGCGAAATTGAAGGAGATCGATTGGAAATAGAAAGGGAAGAGAAAGAAGGAGAAGATTGAACAACACCTCCCCCATCATTATCCAAACAGACATTGCTTCAAATGCTGTATTGTACCTTTGCATTTTTCTCCCAAACGAAAGACACTAGAATGAAAATTTTAAAGCCTCCTGTTAGTGCTTCATCTACACGTTATAGCCCTGAATTTTCCAATGCCTAGCTCTTTGCAAAAGAGAGATATTGGCAAGGAAAAGCTGTATTGTACCTTTGCATTTTTCTCCCAAACGAAGGACACTAGAATGAAAATTTTAAAGCCTCCTGTTAGTGCTTCATCTACACGTTATAGCCCTGAATTTTCCAATGCCTATCTCTTTGCAAAAGAGAGATATCGGCAAGGAAAAGCAGCATTGTACTTTTGCATTTTTCTCCCAAACGAAAGACACTAGAATGAAAATTTTAAAGCCTCCTGTTAGTGCTTTATCTACACGTTATAGCCCTGAATTTTCCAATGCCTAGCTCTTTGCAAAAGAGAGATATTGGCAAGGAAAAGCTGTATTGTACCTTTGCATTTTTCTCCCAAACGAAAGACACTAGAATGAAAATTTTAAAGTCTACTGTTAGTGCTTCATCTACACGTTATAGCCCTGAATTTTCCAATGCCTAGCTCTTTGCAAAAGAGAGATATCGGCAAGGAAAAGCTGTATTGTACCTTTGCATTTTTCTCCCAAACGAAAGACACTAGAATGAAAATTTTAAAGCCTCCTGTTAGTGCTTCATCTACACGTTATAGCCCTGAATTTTCCAATGCCTATTTCTTTGCAAAAGAGAGATATCGGCAAGGAAAAGCTGTATTGTACCTTTGCATTTTTCTCCCAAACGAAGGACACTAGAATGAAAATTTTAAAGCCTCCTATTAGTGCTTCATCTACACGTTATAGCCCTGAATTTTCCAATGCCTATCTCTTTGCAAAAGAGAGATATCGGCAAGGAAAAGCTGTATTGTACCTTTGCATTTTTCTCCCAAACGAAGGACACTAGAATGAAAATTTTAAAGCCTCCTTTTAGTGCTTCATCTACACGTTATAGCCCTGAATTTTCCAATGCCTATCTCTTAGCAAAAGAGAGATATCGGCAAGGAAAAGCTGTATTGTACCTTTGCATTTTTCTCCCAAACGAAAGACACTAGAATGAAAATTTTAAAGCCTCCTGTTAGTGCTTCATATACACGTTATAGCCCTGAATTTTCCAATGCCTATCTCTTTGCAAAAGAGAGATATCGGCAAGGAAAAGCTGCATTGTACTTTTACATTTTTCTCCCAAACGAAAGACACTAGAATGAAAATTTTAAAGCCTCCTGTTAGTGCTTCATCTACACGTTATAGCCCTGAATTTTCCAATGCCTATCTCTTTGCAAAAGAGAGATATCGGCAAGGAAAAGCTGCATTGTACTTTTACATTTTTCTCCCAAACGAAAGACACTAGAATGAAAATTTTAAAGCCTCCTTTTAGTGCTTCATCTACACGTAATAGCCCTGAATTTTCCAATGCCTATCTCTTTGCAAAAGAGAGATATCGGCAAGGAAATGCTGTATTGTACCTTTGCATTTTTCTCCCAAACGAAAGACACTAGAATGAAAATTTTAAAGCCTCCTGTTAGTGCTTCATCTACACGTTATAGCCCTGAATTTTCCAATGCCTATCTCTTAGCAAAAGAGAGATATCGGCAAAGAAAAGCTGTATTGTACCTTTGCATTTTTCTCCCAAACGAAAGACACTAGAATGAAAATTTTAAAGTCTACTGTTAGTGCTTCATCTACACGTTATAGCCCTGAATTTTCAAATGCCTAGCTCTTTGCAAAAGAGAGATATCGGCAAGGAAAAGCTGTATTGTACCTTTGCATTTTTCTCCCAAACGAAAGACACTAGAATGAAAATTTTAAAGCCTCCTGTTAGTGCTTCATCTACACGTTATAGCCCTGAATTTTCCAATGCCTATCTCTTTGCAAAAGAGAGATATCGGCAAGGAAAAGCTGTATTGTACCTTTGCATTTTTCTCCCAAACGAAAGACACTAGAATGAAAATTTTAAAGCCTCCTGTTAGTGCTTCATATACACGTTATAGCCCTGAATTTTCCAATGCCTATCTCTTTGCAAAAGAGAGATATCGGCAAGGAAAAGCTGCATTGTACTTTTACATTTTTCTCCCAAACGAAAGACACTAGAATGAAAATTTTAAAGCCTCCTGTTAGTGCTTCATCTACACGTTATAGCCCTGAATTTTCCAATGCATATCTCTTTGCAAAAGAGAGATATCGGCAAGGAAAAGCTGCATTGTACTTTTACATTTTTCTCCCAAACGAAAGACACTAGAATGAAAATTTTAAAGCCTCCTTTTAGTGCTTCATCTACACGTAATACCCCTGAATTTTCCAATGCCTATCTCTTTGCAAAAGAGAGATATCGGCAAGGAAATGCTGTATTGTACCTTTGCATTTTTCTCCCAAACGAAAGACACTAGAATGAAAATTTTAAAGCCTCCTGTTAGTGCTTCATCTACACGTTATAGCCCTGAATTTTCCAATGCCTATCTCTTTGCAAAAGAGAGATATCGGCAAGGAAAAGCTGTATTGTACCTTTGCATTTTTCTCCCAAACGAAGGACACTAGAATGAAAATTTTAAAGCCTCCTTTTAGTGCTTCATCTACACGTTATAGCCCTGAATTTTCCAATGCCTATCTCTTAGCAAAAGAGAGATATCGGCAAGGAAAAGCTGTATTGTACCTTTGCATTTTTCTCCCAAACGAAAGACACTAGAATGAAAATTTTAAAGCCTCCTGTTAGTGCTTCATATACACGTTATAGCTTTGAATTTTCCAATGCCTATCTCTTTGCAAAAGAGAGATATCGGCAAGGAAAAGCTGCATTGTACTTTTGCATTTTTCTCCCAAACGAAAGACACTAGAATGAAAATTTTATAGCCTCCTGTTTGTGCTTCATCTACACGTTATAGCCCTGAATTTTCCAATGCCTATCTCTTTGCAAAAGAGAGATATCGGCAAGGAAAAGCTGCATTGTACTTTTACATTTTTCTCCCAAACGAAAGACACTAGAATGAAAATTTTAAAGCCTCCTTTTAGTGCTTCATCTACACGTAATAGCCCTGAATTTTCCAATGCCTATCTCTTTGCAAAAGAGAGATATCGGCAAGGAAATGCTGTATTGTACCTTTGCATTTTTCTCCCAAACGAAAGACACTAGAATGAAAATTTTAAAGCCTCCTGTTAGTGCTTCATCTACACGTTATAGCCCTGAATTTTCCAATGCCTATCTCTTTGCAAAAGAGAGATATCGGCAAGGAAAAACTGTATTGTACCTTTGCATTTTTCTCCCAAACGAAAGACACTAGAATGAAAAATTTAAAGCCTCCTGTTAGTGCTTCATCTACACGTTATAGCCCTGAATTTTCCAATGCCTATCTCTTTGCAAAAGAGAGATATCGGCAAGGAAAAGCTGTATTGTACCTTTGCATTTTTCTCCCAAACGAAAGACACTAGAATGAAATTTTTAAAGCCTACTGTTAGTGCTTCATCTACACGTTATAGCCCTGCATTTTCCAATGCCTATCTCTTTGCAAAAGAGAGATATCGGCAAGGAAAAGCTGTATTGTACCTTTGCATTTTTCTCCCAAACGAAAGACACTAGAATGAAATTTTTAAAGCCTACTGTTAGTGCTTCATCTACACGTTATAGCCCTGCATTTTCCAATGCCTATCTCTTTGCAAAAGAGAGATATCGGCAAGGAAAAGCTGCATTGTACTTTTGCATTTTTCTCCCAAACGAAAGACACTAGAATGAAAATTTTAAAGCCTCCTGTTAGTGCTTCATCTACACGTTATAGCCCTGAATTTTCCAATGCCTAGCTCTTTGCAAAAGAGAGATATTGGTAAGGAAAAGCTGTATTGTACCTTTGCATTTTTCTCCCAAACGAAAGACACTAGAATGAAAATTTTAAAGCCTCCTGTTAGTGCTTCATCTACACGTTATAGCCCTGAATTTTCCAATGCCTATCTCTTTTCAAAAGAGAGATATCGGCAAGGAAAAACTGTATTGTACCTTTGCATTTTTCTCCCAAACGAAGGACACTAGAATGAAAATTTAAAAGCCTCCTGTTAGTGCTTCATCTACACGTTATAGCCCTGCATTTTCCAATGCCTATCTCTTTGCAAAAGAGAGATAACGGCAAGGAAAAGCAGCATTGTACCTTTGCATTTTTCTCCCAAACGAAAGACACTAGAATGAAAATTGTAAAGCCTCCTGTTAGTGCTTCATCTACACGTTATAGCCCTGCATTTTCCAATGCCTAGCTCTTTGCAAAAGAGAGATATTGGCAAGGAAAAGCTGTATTGTACCTTTGCATTTTTCTCCCAAACGAAAGACACTAGAATGAAAATTTTAAAGCCTCCTGTTAGTGCTTCATCTGCACGTTATAGCCCTGCATTTTCCAATGCCTATCTCTTTGCAAAAGAGAGATATCGGCAAGGAAAAGCAGCATTGTACTTTTGCATTTTTCTCCCAAACGAAAGACACTAGAATGAAAATTTTAAAGCCTCCTGTTAGTGCTTCATCTACATGTTATAGCCCTGAATTTTCCAATGCCTATCTCTTTGCAAAAGAGAGATATCGGCAAGGAAAAGCAGCATTGTACTTTTGCATTTTTCTCCCAAACGAAAGACACTAGAATGAAAATTTTAAAGCCTCCTGTTAGTGCTTCATCTACACGTCATAGCCCTGAATTTTCCAATGCCTAGCTCTTTGCAAAAGAGAGATATTGGCAAGGAAAAGCAGCATTGTACTTTTGCATTTTTCTCCCAAACGAAAGACACTAGAATGAAAATTTTAAAGCCTCCTGTTAGTGCTTCATCTACACGTTATAGCCCTGAATTTTCCAATGCCTAGCTCTTTGCAAAAGAGAGATATTGGCAAGGAAAAGCTGTATTGTACCTTTGCATTTTTCTCCCAAACGAAAGACACTAGAATGAAAATGTTAAAGCCTCCTGTTAGTGCTTCATCTACACGTTATAGCCCTGAATTTTCCAATGCCTATCTCTTTGCAAAAGAGAGATATCGGCAAGGAAAAGCTGTAATGTACCTTTGCATTTTTCTCCCAAACGAAGGACACTAGAATGAAAATTTTAAAGCCTCCTGTTAGTGCTTCATCTACACGTTATAGCCCTGAATTTTCAAATGCCTATCTCTTTGCAAAAGAGAGATATCGGCAAGGAAAAGCTGTATTGTACCTTTGCATTTTTCTCCCAAACGAAAGACACTAGAATGAAAATTTTAAAGCCTCCTGTTAGTGCTTCATCTACACGTTATAGCCCTGAATTTTCCAATGCCTATCTCTTTGCAAAAGAGAGATATCGGCAAGGAAAAACTGTATTGTACCTTTGCATTTTTCTCCCAAACGAAAGACACTAGAATGAAAATTTTAAAGCCTCCTGTTAGTGCTTCATCTACACGTTATAGCCCTGAATTTTCCAATGCCTAGCTCTTTGCAAAAGAGAGATATTGGCAAGGAAAAGCTGTATTGTACCTTTGCAGTTTTCTCCCAAACGAAAGACACTAGAATGAAAATTTTAAAGTCTACTGTTAGTGCTTCATCTACACGTTATAGCCCTGAATTTTCCAATGCCTAGCTCTTTGCAAAAGAGAGATATCGGCAAGGAAAAGCTGTATTGTACCTTTGCATTTTTCTCCCAAACGAAAGACACTAGAATGAAAATTTTAAAGCCTCCTGTTAGTGCTTCATCTACACGTTATAGCCCTGAATTTTCCAATGCCTAGCTCTTTGCAAAAGAGAGATATTGGCAAGGAAAAGCTGTATTGTACCTTTGCATTTTTCTCCCAAACGAAAGACACTAGAATGAAAATTTTAAAGCCTCCTGTTAGTGCTTCATCTACACGTTATAGCCCTGAATTTTCCAATGCCTATCTCTTTGCAAAAGAGAGATATCGGCAAGGAAAAGCTGTATTGTACCTTTGCATGTTTCTCCCAAACGAAGGACACTAGAATGAAAATTTTAAAGCCTCCTATTAGTGCTTCATCTACACGTTATAGCCCTGAATTTTCCAATGCCTATCTCTTTGCAAAAGAGAGATATCGGCAAGGAAAAGCTGTATTGTACCTTTGCATTTTTCTCCCAAACGAAGGACACTAGAATGAAAATTTTAAAGCCTTCTGTTAGTGCTTCATCTACACGTTATAGCCCTGAATTTTCAAATGCCTATCTCTTTGCAAAAGAGAGATATCGGCAAGGAAAAGCTGTATTGTACCTTTGCATTTTTCTCCCAAACGAAAGACACTAGAATGAAAATTTTAAAGCCTCCTGTTAGTGCTTCATCTACACGTTATAGCCCTGAATTTTCCAATGCCTAGCTCTTTGCAAAAGAGAGATATTGGCAAGGAAAAGCTGTATTGTACCTTTGCATTTTTCTCCCAAACGAAAGACACTAGAATGAAAATTTTAAAGCCTCCTGTTAGTGCTTCATCTACACGTTATAGCCCTGAATTTTCCAATGCCTATCTCTTTGCAAAAGAGAGATATCGGCAAGGAAAAGCTGTATTGTACCTTTGCATGTTTCTCCCAAACGAAGGACACTAGAATGAAAATTTTAAAGCCTCCTATTAGTGCTTCATCTACACGTTATAGCCCTGAATTTTCCAATGCCTATCTCTTTGCAAAAGAGAGATATCGGCAAGGAAAAGCTGTATTGTACCTTTGCATTTTTCTCCCAAACGAAGGACACTAGAATGAAAATTTTAAAGCCTTCTGTTAGTGCTTCATCTACACGTTATAGCCCTGAATTTTCAAATGCCTATCTCTTTGCAAAAGAGAGATATCGGCAAGGAAAAGCTGTATTGTACCTTTGCATTTTTCTCCCAAACGAAAGACACTAGAATGAAAATTTTAAAGCCTCCTGTTAGTGCTTCATCTACACGTTATAGCCCTGAATTTTCCAATGCCTATCTCTTTGCAAAAGAGAGATATCGGCAAGGAAAAACTGTATTGTACCTTTGCATTTTTCTCCCAAACGAAAGACACTAGAATGAAAATTTTAAAGCCTCCTGTTAGTGCTTCATCTACACGTTATAGCCCTGAATTTTCCAATGCCTAGCTCTTTGCAAAAGAGAGATATTGGCAAGGAAAAGCTGTATTGTACCTTTGCATTTTTCTCCCAAACGAAAGACACTAGAATGAAAATTTTAAAGTCTACTGTTAGTGCTTCATCTACACGTTATAGCCCTGAATTTTCCAATGCCTAGCTCTTTGCAAAAGAGAGATATCGGCAAGGAAAAGCTGTATTGTACCTTTGCATTTTTCTCCCAAACGAAAGACACTAGAATGAAAATTTTTAAGCCTCCTGTTAGTGCTTCATCTACACGTTATAGCCCTGAATTTTCCAATGCCTATCTCTTTGCAAAAGAGAGATATCGGCAAGGAAAAGCTGTATTGTACCTTTGCATTTTTCTCCCAAACGAAGGACACTAGAATGAAAATTTTAAAGCCTCCTATTAGTGCTTCATCTACACGTTATAGCCCTGAATTTTCCAATGCCTATCTCTTTGCAAAAGAGAGATATCGGCAAGGAAAAGCTGTATTGTACCTTTGCATTTTTCTCCCAAACGAAGGACACTAGAATGAAAATTTTAAAGCCTCCTTTTAGTGCTTCATCTACACGTTATAGCCCTGAATTTTCCAATGCCTATCTCTTAGCAAAAGAGAGATATCGGCAAGGAAAAGCTGTATTGTACCTTTGCATTTTTCTCCCAAACGAAAGACACTAGAATGAAAATTTTAAAGCCTCCTGTTAGTGCTTCATATACACGTTATAGCCCTGAATTTTCCAATGCCTATCTCTTTGCAAAAGAGAGATATCGGCAAGGAAAAGCTGCATTGTACTTTTACATTTTTCTCCCAAACGAAAGACACTAGAATGAAAATTTTAAAGCCTCCTGTTAGTGCTTCATCTACACGTTATAGCCCTGAATTTTCCAATGCCTATCTCTTTGCAAAAGAGAGATATCGGCAAGGAAAAGCTGCATTGTACTTTTACATTTTTCTCCCAAACGAAAGACACTAGAATGAAAATTTTAAAGCCTCCTTTTAGTGCTTCATCTACACGTAATAGCCCTGAATTTTCCAATGCCTATCTCTTTGCAAAAGAGAGATATCGGCAAGGAAATGCTGTATTGTACCTTTGCATTTTTCTCCCAAACGAAAGACACTAGAATGAAAATTTTAAAGCCTCCTGTTAGTGCTTCATCTACACGTTATAGCCCTGAATTTTCCAATGCCTAGCTCTTTGCAACAGAGAGATATTGGCAAGGAAAAGCTGTATTGTACCTTTGCATTTTTCTCCCAAACGAAGGACACTAGAATGAAAATTTTAAAGCCTCCTGTTAGTGCTTCATCTACACGTTATAGCCCTGAATTTTCCAATGCCTATCTCTTTGCAAAAGAGAGATATCGGCAAGGAAAAGCTGTATTGTACCTTTGCATTTTTCTCCCAAACGAAGGACACTAGAATGAAAATTTTAAAGCCTCCTTTTAGTGCTTCATCTACACGTTATAGCCCTGAATTTTCCAATGCCTATCTCTTAGCAAAAGAGAGATATCGGCAAGGAAAAGCTGTATTGTACCTTTGCATTTTTCTCCCAAACGAAAGACACTAGAATGAAAATTTTAAAGTCTACTGTTAGTGCTTCATCTACACGTTATAGCCCTGAATTTTCAAATGCCTAGCTCTTTGCAAAAGAGAGATATCGGCAAGGAAAAGCTGTATTGTACCTTTGCATTTTTCTCCCAAACGAAAGACACTAGAATGAAAATTTTAAAGCCTCCTGTTAGTGCTTCATCTACACGTTATAGCCCTGAATTTTCCAATGCCTATCTCTTTGCAAAAGAGAGATATCGGCAAGGAAAAGCTGTATTGTACCTTTGCATTTTTCTCCCAAACGAAAGACACTAGAATGAAAAATTTTAAAGCCTCCTGTTAGTGCTTCATATACACGTTATAGCCCTGAATTTTCCAATGCCTATCTCTTTGCAAAAGAGAGATATCGGCAAGGAAAAGCTGCATTGTACTTTTACATTTTTCTCCCAAACGAAAGACACTAGAATGAAAATTTTAAAGCCTCCTGTTAGTGCTTCATCTACACGTTATAGCCCTGAATTTTCCAATGCCTATCTCTTTGCAAAAGAGAGATATCGGCAAGGAAAAGCTGCATTGTACTTTTACATTTTTCTCCCAAACGAAAGACACTAGAATGAAAATTTTAAAGCCTCCTTTTAGTGCTTCATCTACACGTAATACCCCTGAATTTTCCAATGCCTATCTCTTTGCAAAAGAGAGATATCGGCAAGGAAATGCTGTATTGTACCTTTGCATTTTTCTCCCAAACGAAAGACACTAGAATGAAAATTTTAAAGCCTCCTGTTAGTGCTTCATTTACACGTTATAGCCCTGAATTTTCCAATGCCTATCTCTTTGCAAAAGAGAGATATCGGCAAGGAAAAGCTGTATTGTACCTTTGCATTTTTCTCCCAAACGAAGGACACTAGAATGAAAATTTTAAAGCCTCCTTTTAGTGCTTCATCTACACGTTATAGCCCTGAATTTTCCAATGCCTATCTCTTAGCAAAAGAGAGATATCGGCAAGGAAAAGCTGTATTGTACCTTTGCATTTTTCTCCCAAACGAAAGACACTAGAATGAAAATTTTAAAGCCTCCTGTTAGTGCTTCATATACACGTTATAGCCCTGCATTTTCCAATGCCTATCTCTTTGCAAAAGAGAGATATCGGCAAGGAAAAGCAGCATTGTACTTTTGCATTTTTCTCCCAAACGAAAGACACTAGAATGAAAATTTTAAAGCCTCCTGTTAGTGCTTCATCTACACGTTATAGCCCTGAATTTTCCAATGCCTATCTCTTTGCAAAAGAGAGATATCGGCAAGGAAAAACTGTATTGTACCTTTGCATTTTTCTCCCAAACGAAAGACACTAGAATGAAAATTTTAAAGCCTCCTGTTAGTGCTTCATCTACACGTTATAGCCCTGAATTTTCCAATGCCTAGCTCTTTGCAAAAGAGAGATATTGGCAAGGAAAAGCTGTATTGTACCTTTGCATTTTTCTCCCAAACGAAAGACACTAGAATGAAAATTTTAAAGCCTCCTGTTAGTGCTTCATCTACACGTTATAGCCCTGAATTTTCCAATGCCTAGCTCTTTGCAAAAGAGAGATATCGGCAAGGAAAAGCTGTATTGTACCTTTGCATTTTTCTCCCAAACGAAAGACACTAGAATGAAAATTTTAAAGCCTCCTGTTAGTGCTTCATCTACACGTTATAGCCCTGAATTTTCCAATGCCTATCTCTTTGCAAAAGAGAGATATCGGCAAGGAAAAGCTGTATTGTACCTTTGCATTTTTCTCCCAAACGAAGGACACTAGAATGAAAATTTTAAAGCCTCCTATTAGTGCTTCATCTACACGTTATAGCCCTGAATTTTCCAATGCCTATCTCTTTGCAAAAGAGAGATATCGGCAAGGAAAAGCTGTATTGTACCTTTGCATTTTTCTCCCAAACGAAGGACACTAGAATGAAAATTTTAAAGCCTCCTTTTAGTGCTTCATCTACACGTTATAGCCCTGAATTTTCCAATGCCTATCTCTTAGCAAAAGAGAGATATCGGCAAGGAAAAGCTGTATTGTACCTTTGCATTTTTCTCCCAAACGAAAGACACTAGAATGAAAATTTTAAAGCCTCCTGTTAGTGCTTCATATACACGTTATAGCCCTGAATTTTCCAATGCCTATCTCTTTGCAAAAGAGAGATATCGGCAAGGAAAAGCTGCATTGTACTTTTACATTTTTCTCCCAAACGAAAGACACTAGAATGAAAATTTTAAAGCCTCCTGTTAGTGCTTCATCTACACGTTATAGCCCTGAATTTTCCAATGCCTATCTCTTTGCAAAAGAGAGATATCGGCAAGGAAAAGCTGCATTGTACTTTTACATTTTTCTCCCAAACGAAAGACACTAGAATGAAAATTTTAAAGCCTCCTTTTAGTGCTTCATCTACACGTAATAGCCCTGAATTTTCCAATGCCTATCTCTTTGCAAAAGAGAGATATCGGCAAGGAAATGCTGTATTGTACCTTTGCATTTTTCTCCCAAACGAAAGACACTAGAATGAAAATTTTAAAGCCTCCTGTTAGTGCTTCATCTACACGTTATAGCCCTGAATTTTCCAATGCCTAGCTCTTTGCAACAGAGAGATATTGGCAAGGAAAAGCTGTATTGTACCTTTGCATTTTTCTCCCAAACGAAGGACACTAGAATGAAAATTTTAAAGCCTCCTGTTAGTGCTTCATCTACACGTTATAGCCCTGAATTTTCCAATGCCTATCTCTTTGCAAAAGAGAGATATCGGCAAGGAAAAGCTGTATTGTACCTTTGCATTTTTCTCCCAAACGAAGGACACTAGAATGAAAATTTTAAAGCCTCCTTTTAGTGCTTCATCTACACGTTATAGCCCTGAATTTTCCAATGCCTATCTCTTAGCAAAAGAGAGATATCGGCAAGGAAAAGCTGTATTGTACCTTTGCATTTTTCTCCCAAACGAAAGACACTAGAATGAAAATTTTATAGTCTACTGTTAGTGCTTCATCTACACGTTATAGCCCTGAATTTTCAAATGCCTAGCTCTTTGCAAAAGAGAGATATCGGCAAGGAAAAGCTGTATTGTACCTTTGCATTTTTCTCCCAAACGAAAGACACTAGAATGAAAATTTTAAAGCCTCCTGTTAGTGCTTCATCTACACGTTATAGCCCTGAATTTTCCAATGCCTATCTCTTTGCAAAAGAGAGATATCGGCAAGGAAAAGCTGTATTGTACCTTTGCATTTTTCTCCCAAACGAAAGACACTAGAATGAAAATTTTAAAGCCTCCTGTTAGTGCTTCATCTACACGTTATAGCCCTGAATTTTCCAATGCCTATCTCTTTGCAAAAGAGAGATATCGGAAGGAAAAGCTGCATTGTACTTTTACATTTTTCTCCCAAACGAAAGACACTAGAATGAAAATTTTAAAGCCTCCTGTTAGTGCTTCATCTACACGTTATAGCCCTGAATTTTCCAATGCCTATCTCTTTGCAAAAGAGAGATATCGGCAAGGAAAAGCTGCATTGTACTTTTACATTTTTCTCCCAAACGAAAGACACTAGAATGAAAATTTTAAAGCCTCCTTTTAGTGCTTCATCTACACGTAATAGCCCTGAATTTTCCAATGCCTATCTCTTTGCAAAAGAGAGATATCGGCAAGGAAATGCTGTGTTGTACCTTTGCATTTTTCTCCCAAACGAAAGACACTAGAATGAAAATTTTAAAGCCTCCTGTTAGTGCTTCATCTACACGTTATAGCCCTGAATTTTCCAATGCCTAGCTCTTTGCAAAAGAGAGATATTGGCAAGGAAAAGCTGTATTGTACCTTTGCATTTTTCTCCCAAACGAAAGACACTAGAATGAAAATTTTAAAGCCTCCTGTTAGTGCTTCATCTACACGTTATAGCCCTGAATTTTCCAATGCCTATCTCTTTGCAAAAGAGAGATATCGGCAAGGAAAACTGTAATGTACCTTTGCATTTTTCTCCCAAACGAAGGACACTAGAATGAAAATTTTAAAGCCTCCTGTTAGTGCTTCATCTACACGTTATAGCCCTGAATTTTCAAATGCCTATCTCTTTGCAAAAGAGAGATATCGGCAAGGAAAAGCTGTATTGTACCTTTGCATTTTTCTCCCAAACGAAAGACACTAGAATGAAAATTTTAAAGCCTCCTGTTAGTGCTTCATCTAAACGTTATAGCCCTGAATTTTCCAATGCCTATCTCTTTGCAAAAGAGAGATATCGGCAAGGAAAAACTGTATTGTACCTTTGCATTTTTCTCCCAAACGAAAGACACTAGAATGAAAATTTTAAAGCCTCCTGTTAGTGCTTCATCTACACGTTATAGCCCTGAATTTTCCAATGCCTAGCTCTTTGCAAAAGAGAGATATTGGCAAGGAAAAGCTGTATTGTACCTTTGCATTTTTCTCCCAAACGAAAGACACTAGAATGAAAATTTTAAAGTCTACTGTTAGTGCTTCATCTACACGTTATAGCCCTGAATTTTCCAATGCCTAGCTCTTTGCAAAAGAGAGATATCGGCAAGGAAAAGCTGTATTGTACCTTTGCATTTTTCTCCCAAACGAAAGACACTAGAATGAAAATTTTAAAGCCTCCTGTTAGTGCTTCATCTACACGTTATAGCCCTGAATTTTCCAATGCCTATCTCTTTGCAAAAGAGAGATATCGGCAAGGAAAAGCTGTATTGTACCTTTGCATTTTTCTCCCAAACGAAGGACACTAGAATGAAAATTTTAAAGCCTCCTATTAGTGCTTCATCTACACGTTATAGCCCTGAATTTTCCAATGCCTATCTCTTTGCAAAAGAGAGATATCGGCAAGGAAAAGCTGTATTGTACCTTTGCATTTTTCTCCCAAACGAAGGACACTAGAATGAAAATTTTAAAGCCTCCTGTTAGTGCTTCATCTACACGTTATAGCCCTGAATTTTCCAATGCCTCTCTTAGCAAAAGAGAGATATCGGCAAGGAAAAGCTGTATTGTACCTTTGCATTTTTCTCCCAAACGAAAGACACTAGAATGAAAATTTTAAAGCCTCCTGTTAGTGCTTCATATACACGTTATAGCCCTGAATTTTCTCATGCCTATCTCTTTGCAAAAGAGAGATATCGGCAAGGAAAAGCTGTATTGTACCTTTGCATTTTTCTCCCAAACGAAAGACACTAGAATGAAAATTTTAAAGCCTCCTGTTAGTGCTTCATCTACACGTTATAGCCCTGAATTTTCCAATGCCTATCTCTTTGCAAAAGAGAGATATCGGCAAGGAAAAGCTGTATTGTACCTTTGCATTTTTCTCCCAAACGAAAGACACTAGAATGAAAATTTTAAAGCCTCCTGTTAGTGCTTCATCTACACGTTATAGCCCTGAATTTTCCAATGCCTATCTTTTTGCAAAAGAGAGATATCGGCAAGGAAAAGCTGTATTGTACCTTTGCATTTTTCTCCCAAACGAAGGACACTAGAATGAAAATTTTAAAGCCTCCTATTAGTGCTTCATCTACACGTTATAGCCCTGAATTTTCCAATGCCTATCTCTTTGCAAAAGAGAGATATCGGCAAGGAAAAGCTGCATTGTACTTTTACATTTTTCTCCCAAACGAAAGACACTAGAATGAAAATTTTAAAGCCTCCTTTTAGTGCTTCATCTACACGTAATAGCCCTGAATTTTCCAATGCCTATCTCTTTGCAAAAGAG